>NC_051154.1:70806273-70976273 GCF_013339745.2 Dermacentor silvarum | reverse complement strand
CTTAGTACATAGATATGCAGGGTGATCATTTGTAAGTTTTATGGAGTTTTTAAAAAATAGTCTGTTGCAATAACATAATTCCATTCCTTGACCTAAATTACTGAGATTGGCGGTCATTACTTGCGCGAGAAATCGAAATACAAATTCAACGAATTAACAAAAATCCAGTAACTACCTTTTCAATTAATTACTTTGCGGCACGTAATGCAATTTACGAATTGTAGCCGGCGAGTTTGCAAGACGTATCCACTTAGAATGTATTTCCAGAATGACGCCAGTTTGGAGATATGCACCATCAAACTTGTCGTAAAAATGCAGTTGTTCTACTTACTTATATTAAAAAAAAAAAAAAAAAACGCTCTTTTATGCATTCAAGCACGAAAGTAACTGGAACGCCCATGTATTTCATTCCGCATTTTGCGAAATATCTCGAAACTGTTGTCATCCTGGGAATTTATTTCAAGTGGATACGTCTCGCAAGCTCACTGGCAACGATTCGCAAATCGCAAAATGTGCCGTAAAATAATTAATTAAAAAGTTCATTATTGAATTTTTGATAATTAGTTGAATATGTGTTTCGATTTCTCGTTCTAGTAATGTCCGCTTCTTCGAATAATCCAATTCAAGGGCGAAAATTATGCTAGCTGCAATAGGTTATTTTTAAAAATTCCATAAAATTTTAAAATGATCCCTCGGTATATGAACTTCGTACCTATGGTACGAACAGCTTTTTTGTTCTTTTTTTAATTTTTAATCTAATCTGTCATGGCAACATCGTCGTAGGGCAATGATTAGCCTCATTTAGCCGCTTATGTCTACCATCACGCCAAGTATTACTAAGAATAACAATGTTTAAAAGCACATAAAAGATAAACAAACATGGCGTGTCTTACCCTCCAAATGTCTAAAATGATACTGATGCTGAAAAGTGTCGAGAGTTTCCTGCGTACTATAGGTTACGTGATAAAATCAATTAGCTGTGAACGTAAAACACTCAACTGCATGCTCTAAAGAAACGTTGTGCGTTGTTTCAGTTCATTCCACTGATTAGTGGGCTCGGAATCGAAAGGTTGTGGGTTTCATCCAAACGTAGCGGAACGAAGTGTCCTTTCTCATGACCGGGTGTTGGGGACATCAGCAACCTGCGCCCCTTTCCAACCGGGTAGCGCCACCTCCACATACCATGACGACTCTGACTGAAGTCGTCATTTAATAAAGCTTTGTTCGTCAGAAGGATTGAAAAGCTATCGAGTTGGAACCTATCCATTCTTGGGCAGTGCACATAAAAAAAAAAAAAAAAAAAAAACGACACACGAGAATGAATACAGGACAAGCGCTGGTCTAACAAGTGAACGTTTTTATTTGGAAGAAAAAGATTGTATAGACAGTGATTATGAAAGTCATTTGCGTGACGTGTAACAAAAAGATCATCACATATTCGTGAGCAATCAATGAACGCAATTTCTACGTTTGATAGGAAAACTGACGGCTGACTTATACACATGTTCTTGTTCTTGACAATGTTATATGCCTCAGCAATTTCATGTGTTTCGTGATGATTGAAGTATCCTCAAAAGAAGGCGCGCAGCCACAATCCCGAAACTGGGTGGCAAGAGACGACGACACCACTGTCTTCAAGCAATTGGCACGTTTGCGTAGCCTGGCACAGCGGCCAGTCTGTCCGAGGTAGACTCTACCACATGGAAACAATGCATCCAAAAAGATGTTATGCGGGGGTTGTCGTCTCCAAATTGGCCTATTTACAGTTTTTTTTTATTTTATAAGAGCTCATTTTTTAGCGCAGTCTTTAGGGACTTTGTGAAGTATTCGTTGCCAGTTCAGACTCGTTCTCTAAGCAACGTAAGAAGTCATAAGTGAGTGTGAAAGGCGAGTAGGTCGGCTTAAGGAAGCTGTAACAAAATCTTAGAAGTGAGACCTCCTCACTGTTATAGGCACACTTGAATCGCCACCAAATATGCACACTGCAAAATATTACGTACAAGTGATGGGGCCGTGGCCTCAATAATTATATTCAATTTTGCGGCATCGTAAATGATTAATCTATAACGACGCTATACTATATTAACCTTAACTTTAATCAAAGGAATAAAAGTGCCTCTTACATCGCGGTGCTTAGGCTATCAAATAAAGACAGTTGAACTTACGTAGTAACTGGGTACTTCTTTTCTATATTTCTTGTTAAATTGGGCAATCAACAGCAAAATTCTTGCTTTCGAAAATACATTTTCCGTGTGCACCATAAAACGTGAAACAACGAACGGGAAAAGGGTGCGCATTGTGTAATTTTCGAAAGTCTTAAATATAACTTTCGCGCGTGTTTTCAACCAACGCGCAATAGCACAATTTGATTGAAAGGTTTATTGTGTATTGTAAAAATGTTAAAAATTAATTAAATTATGGGGTTTTACGTGCCAAAACCAGTTCTGATTATGAGGCACGCCGTAATTGTAACAAATTTGTCGCCGGCTTCTCCCCAACGTTAAGTTGTAAATACTATAGCTCGACGGTGAGAACTTAGTGATTTATTAACTGTACATTATCGAGTTAAAGCAAGGAGTTACCTTCACAGTGACGAAAGTGACGTTCTTGTCGAAGGTCTGGACGAACCCAGCGATTACGGGACCAGCATGCCACATCTTGTAGTCCGAAGTGGGCTGTTGTAAAGGTAATACAGTTTTCATCCGCTTCTCAGCAGACAAATTTCTCAAGCTTTGTCTGCTCCACAAATCTTTAAAATGTCAGTCCCTTCAACGACAGCTTCCTACAGAACCACCGTACATATACCACCGTCCACCTACCATATCTCCTATGCAAAGTCTGCGTTTCGGTTTACCGTACAAATGTGTCTTTTCATTCCTTTTTTGGCTAAGACTAACTCAAAATTGAACCACCTTCTCCTCCCTATAGTCAGAATTGATGATGCATTACCTTTTAAAGGAACCGTCGCCGAAATTTTGAATTCTGCGCTAAAAAATTAAATTATGTGGTTTTACGTGCTAAAACCACGATCTGATTATGAGGCACGCCGTAGTGGGGGACTCTGGAGATTTGGACCACCTGGGTTTTTTTAACGTGCACCTAAATCTAAGTACACGGGTGTTTTCGCATTTCGCCCCCATCGAAATGCGGCCGCCGTGGCCGGGACTCGATCCCGCGATCTCGTGCGAGGCAGCCCAACACCATAGCCACTGAGCAACCACGGCGAGTGAATTCTGCGCTCTAGTATCGTTAATTTGTTTATTCGTGCTTCTATTTTTATTCTATGCGCTCTATTGTGCCCGTCCTCTTTAAAACGCCCTTTGGGCCCTGAAGTTACTGCCATAACTAACTAACTAACTAACTAACTAACTAACTAACTAACTAACTAACTAACTAACTAACTAACTAACTAACTAACTAACTAACTAACTAACTAACTAACTAACTAACTAACTAACTAACTAACTAACTAAACAAACAAATTAAAGATACAAAATCTATTCATTTATTTGCAGCATCCTCAGGGTAAATTTATATTTAAATAATTGCACTAGGAGCGCGCGTATCCGGTTGAATGCGAAGAACTTTTAAAATCTCTCGGGCACTCGCATAGACCAGTTGGCTACAGAAATTTTCACCATGATTGACAGTTAGATGAGGTGACCGGATATTACTCCCGGCAAGTTTCCTTTCTCTAGGCAAGTTTATTTTCATTCAATGTTGAGTAAGGTTCCGAGCCGCCAACACGCGTCTGTCGATAGTGATATCCTACGGTTATATGTTGTAAGCACAACATTTACCGTGAACAGCAGTTACGAGATAGGAAACGGGCCGATTGTATTCATTCGTTTGTCATGCTTTTATTCAGGTAAGTTAAAGCAAAACTATATCCGAGCAGATGTACCTGGGATCGTACCAAAGATCTTGTGGATCGCTAGCCCAGCATTAATACTACTACACCACGGCCGCTTACAGATAATACTTGCATTGCACGCTCACAAACGAGGGCAGATATCTCGTGCACTATGGGAATGTGATGATCGGGACGTGGGTGGCTGCAACGTCGGTAGACGCGCACTGTGGTGCCCTCTTCCTTCGTTCCAAGGGCTTTTGTATAGGGCTGCACGAGCTGTTTACCCGACACGCATGTTCGGGAAGCAAACGCCCAAACTCTGCTGCTGTGCACAACCTGCATGCTTCTTCAACTTGCGGGGAAGCCTCTTTGCATTGTTCCAACGTTCTCACGGGTAATTCAGGTGCCACCGGAGTTCTCTCAAGTTCTTACAGCAGTACCAAGGGGTGGGAGTGAAGTGTAAGGCATTCTTTTGAATGTCATATGGAAAGCTATACGTACCGAGGATTTGGGGGCTCATAACTGCTGATCGCAGACATTGGGTTAAAGGAAAGAAAGAGGCTCTAGAGTCTGTTTTACCTGCGACTTACGTGCCGCTTCATTGAGTGGATCCTGCATGCCGCAGCGGTGCACCAAAGTAAGAATGACACTGCGCGGGGTAGTCATGCCACCTAATCAAATGCATTAACATTATCGCCTTGTGTTTTTCATTGGTCAATAGCACAAAGTCAGCCAGCGTGACCAACAGGCCACTTCGTGCCCTCAACGATGGATTTACAAGGAAGGCAAAATAAATTTACAGCAGGGTACACCACGCATCCGAACGTCACTCTATCGACTATCCTTATAAGTATACGTTTGCACCGTGTGTGAAATATATTGTGTTGTGCACTTGTGCTGTTTGTGTGGGCATTGTTGCTAAGGAGATGCAACCAATTTGTACGCAGAACAATCGATATTTGGGCAAGTTGTACGGGTGGCCAAATAAAAGATCATCGTCGATGTTTTTTTTTTCTTTCTCTTTCGTACGAACTCACCTGGACGCCCAGGCTGCGAACAAACCACTCGCCGCCAAGAGATGTACAGACCAAATCGATGTCGCCGTTGTAGATGAGGGTCTTCAGGTTGCCAGAGTCGATCAGTTCTCTAATCACTTCCCGCATGGTCCAGTGCTGAGTGGTGTAATTGAGTCCCTTCCTGTAACGTGGGGCGGAGCGTGAAAGTATTCAGAGGCAGTTGTGCACAGGATTACCATCACTCCATTAAAAACATGTACTTCTTCATCAAAGTTTAGCCAATTACTGAAATATCACTGCTTTCAGAGGCAGCATACTCCTTGACTTTTTAAAAAGATCGCCGAACTCGCTTCGCTAAGAGCTTTCTTAGACTCCGTAAGTCCAAGTTAAGTTTCTGGGAGACTGCGTGTATTGGCTTTTATGTAATGATTACCTTAATTCAATGGAGCTTTAACTGCCATATGAAAGCAGCATTAGAGATCGGCGCCCGTGCATTATGAGAGCTAATGCCCAGAACGCCATTCACAGCCTTCCAAACAACCAGAGCAACTCGAGAACCTACACAATTGAATTCATCATAATTGCATTGCCTTTTAAAACCATTGTCATATTTCGCAATCTGAGCTCGAATACGAACCGCATGAAACAGGACTGCAGTTAAACGATGTAAGAAGTGCTGACTACAGTATTCGAACATACTTTGACAAATGGAAACATTGCAAACAACGCTAACTTATGTTCGTGTAATTTATCACTTTCACAAAGAGATGACATACGGCGAGCTTTTTCGTGAAAATGAAGGAGAGCTGGGAAGCGTTTACACAGATGAGGTTTCACAAGATACAGTAAGCGCAAAGAATTAGGGGAACTGAGGTTTTACTTAATATAGTAACAACTATATATAATCGACAGGCAATGAAGCCAAGGAAAGTATATAGGAGATGTACAATTACGATTGATGCAGAAATTTACGATAAATTTCGTATTTTTATTAAATATCAAAGTGGGAAAAAAGGCAACTTTCCGTAGGTGAGAGCCGAACCCAGAACATCCTGATCCTCTACCAATATAGCTACAGTGGCGACTGTCCCTAAGTTCACTTTCTTGGATATTTGCGTACATATCCTAGACCTTGGCCTGGAAGCCAACGCCACTCACGATAAATATCGGCGGATGTGTGACATCCGTTTAACTTATTCAGGCATGACAGTATACGCGACTTGAGGAGCAGGAAAATGGCCGAAAACCCCTCGTATGCTACCTGAATGCATCAAGGCCGCCATAGTAAATGCCCTTGCTGGGAAATGAGTGATAAGTATCAGGGTAACACCGAGGAGCTCGATATTGGCCCGCCAGGTGCAGGGTGGTGGCGCCACAGCCACTGAACGTGCCATGTATCGCGGACATCAAGTGCGGAGTGCAGTAGGCACAGTGCAGAGCGGCCCCAAACTTCGCTCTGCGCCAACGAAGGAACTGCACGTTCCAACATAACAGGGATCACTATGAGTCGTGAGCATTCACGAAAGGTCGCAAAGGCCAATCTTTGACTTTAACTCCGCAGACGCTAAACTTTATCAAAACCTACTGTGTGACGCGATTTGCATGTCTGCGTCCTTTAATACTAAGGCACTACGCAGAATTGTTATAAAAATCTGACGTACGCGCATGGAACCCATTCCAGCGGCGATTGATTGACGTGTAGAGCTTCGATGACATCCCGTCGATTGTAAAAGAGCTGCATGTCTTCATTAACAGAGCAGTTTTCATCCTTGACTTCGAGGTTCTGAAGGAGCGCAATCAAAAATTAGAAGTATTATTATGCACTGGGGGGCGTCAGTTTGGTCGCACGCTTCCGTGTAGTCTCTGCCTTCCCAATTAAGTCAATGTACCGCACACAGATCACCAATTTCAAAGCACGTTAAGGACCAATGTAACTATCACGTCGGTGAGAAAACTTATAAATGGTAGCACAACACAGTATAGACATTCCGCGGCTGACGAAATTTTTGTTGTGCAGTTGAGATATACATCCAGATGAAGAGGTGACCAAAGGCAGGATAGCTCCCTTGTGACGAAGGCGAGACAGCTACATTTTTTTTCGTAGGTCCAGGACGGCAGTTAATTGCAATAAAAAGCAGAAGAAAGCTTTGTGTAAGCATGCATAGGAGCAAAGATGGAAGTACTTCTTGCGTCTGTTACTAAATTGTGAATCCTTGTCCCAGTACTGCTATACGAGCACTAATGACGAAGCATGTTGCAAACCACCGCTTAGAAATGACAGCTTTTTAATCATACCATTCGTGAAACTGGCGTGGGACGGCGGCCGCATTTCGATGGGTGCGAAATGCAGAAAACACCCATGTACTTAGATTTAGGTGCACTTTAAAGAACCCCAGGAGATCAAAACCCTTCTGAAGCCCCATACTACGGCGCGCCTCATAATCAGAAGGTTGTTTTGGCACGTAAAACCCCCTACTTTATTTTAATTTAACTGGCGTGGGCCCCTTCTTTTAATGGTTTTAGATGAAAGAATTGGCATGTTAATTTCCCAACAATTAGATACCTGCGCATATTCGCGCCGACTTCTCGGCAGGCGAACTAATGCAAGCTTTGTCAAAAATGTTCCAGGACCGAGATCGTAAAAATCATTTATTCAACTATGTATACAAGCTAACGACTCTAGGTGTTCATTGTCCATTCGGCTATCTACCCACCTGCCAACGTTTCTGGACTTCACGGAAGCAAGTAGAGAATGCTTCATCAGGTGCGCTCTTCAGCGCATCAGTCGCAGCAGTTTGGATCGCTCGATGACAGGTTGGGTGAATATGGGGTGTGCTAGAGCAGGAATATAATATTTATTTATTTATTTATTTATTTATTTATTTATTTATTTATTTATTTATTTATTTATTTATTTATTTGGGGACACTATAGGCCCTTTCCGGTCCCCTTCAGTAGTGAGTTGAACAATGAGTACATGAATAGTAGTACGAAACTAAATTTCGCCAGAAACTGAAACAAATGCGAACGCCGGGCAATAACGAAATATACGGAATTAGAAGTATTTTATATCCTCTGTACATGTCACAAACAAGTCCAGCAATGTGGAACAGTTTATAAGCGCCAGCAAGTTTATTCCAATAAATATAACCGGTGGCAATAGGAGCATTTTGGGGAGTTTACGCGACCAAATCGTTGGCGAGTGGTTTCGTTGTGGTTAATGCTGGTAATGTGGAATGTGGAAGCTGTGGAAGAAGACGACGACGACGAACGCGTGAGCAGTGGCACGAGCGCGTTCGCGTGGTTGCAATGAGGGGCGCCAACCATTTCCTTATCAGGCGCACACTACGTCACGCACAACGTCATACATTCACAGACACACCTCGTTTTAGACACAGGTGGCTGTTAAACCGAGCTCGGACGCAAACGGCGATACGCGTTTGCTTTTGTTATTGGCTCTTTCACTCTCACTTTTTAGGGGAGAGTTTTTCCGCGCGGACGCCATAGAATGCCGGTTCCTAGGCATAGGCAGCTTCTCTGTAAAACAACAACGCCAAATAGAGGCTGTCGTTTCATGGTTTCTCTTATTTCTACCCTCCATTGAGGGCAAACCAGTATATCTGACATACTGGCACGTATAATGTTGAGCTACTAAGATAACGAATTTCCTTCTCTAGTTCCCGCAAGTATGCGCTGTTAGTGCCTTCATTTACACTTGATAGACCCTGTCTGGTCCAAAATGCCCTGGTCTTCCCTCTACATACTTAAAATTTCTGGTGTCGAGAAGCAGGCATACCTTACCGTGGCTTGTTGAGCGATCGTCTTGCCCAGTATATGGTTCGTTGTATAATGACGCGTGACCTCCGGGCGGAGTGTAGAAAATTGCAAGCTTTCTTCTGTGAGGTTGCATGAATCGTAGATGTTTTGAAAATTCAAGCCGCTTTTGAAAACAATGCTGTAGGCTTTGGAAACCTGCGGACGGCACAAGTATAGGCTTGATTAGGAATGTCTTGTTTTGGATTAGTTGGTTCATTACTCTAATCAATAAGTAAATGGCGCGAAGAAAACAGGCGATAGATTTATAATGGCAGGCCGGAGACAAAACAAGCCAAAGAGCAGTCCTTTCACGTCATCTGGCTTCATGGCCACTATGCGAAACGCAAGCTAATATGTTTCCAGAAATCATTAAGTATTTCTCAATTTAACTGGAGCTAGGGGAAGACACCTACATGCTTACTACTCGTGACAATGTCTCGACTAGTCAGACGCGACTACTCTGACCACCCATCGCAAGTACTCGTGCTATTTTACTCACAACAGATTCGTTGTAACACGATGGTACGTTTGGCAGCATTCCTGCGTGGGACTTCTGCAAATATATTAAAAAATTAATAAAAGACGTGTTTGGATAGCCTGCGTATGCGAAATTGCTTGGGAAGTAGTACACTGTGGTTAGCTACTGTGTCAACCATCGATTTTTTTTTCTGTATTCAATGCAACTAGCATACTGCCGACGGAGAAAAGTGAGCTGGGCAGTGACGTCGTAAACACATGCAACTTAATTATTGAAGGTTTCGGCGGTCACCGTTCACACTGCTTGGTTTTGACGAAGCGTTGCATAAAACCCCACAAGCTTTTCGAAACAATATACTTCTGCTGACGTTGAATTTTACTTTTCTACAGTGGCCTGAGCGAGGAAAAGAGTGGTTAAATACCGGAACAGTGCAGGCAAGCTTCGCGGGATCCATTGAGAAGTCGCACGTTTCCTCGGAGATGCTGTTGTTACAGCAGTTCGAAGTAATCTTGTCCCAGAGGCTGCAAAAAAAAGTTTGTTATAGGAACGCGTCGATTAGGTTCCCAGTGCTGTAGTTAAAGGCCCGGATCAGAGAAATCTCATAATGATTAAACAGTGATGCAGTAATGTACGACGTGAGCTTCCAGCAGCGAATACTTTCTAGCATGCAGACCACATAAATTCGAAACAAAAGTCAGACGTAGACTGTCGTACCAGCCGAATACTTCTAGTAGATTGCTATGTTTACGGCTTACTTCCTCAATGTGTCGATCTTTAGGCTGACACAGCCTACTCACTATAAAGCTGAGGGGTACAAATGTTTTGCAACGTTCATTTATTCTTTTAATGAGAAGCACGCTATCATTTTCTGTTTTTACACATAAAAAGTTCAGAGTGCCCTCTTCTGAAATTAATCGAAAGCGTCAACACCGCAGTTTTTTGTTCTGCGGGGCTTTTATTCTATAGTTGCGCAGTAAGACGCACTGAGATGTACCTAATGAAGTCTCTTCGGAAGTCGGCTTATGACAGCTGCTCGAAACATTTCGTGTAGCCAATGGGATGCGTAAAGTGCCGCAGCTAGAGAGAAGGCTGGCAAGGTGTGAACGTAGAGAAAGCGTAACCTCTTTCGTCGTTACCCCGCCACGAATGAAGAATGCGTGGGCTGCGGAACAACGCCCCAATCGCCGCACTGCCACATCGTAAGGCGCGCTATGGAATAAGGACCTGCGTTTTCCGATTCCATGCCTCGTAGTCACCGTGTATGCGATGGTCATTTACAGCGTCATAGGATGGTATACCGTCCTTCTGAGCCTCAGCACACACTTCACGTAGCGACAGTGAGAGTGGCGAGCAATAAACGGTGACTTGAGAGGTCCTCTGCGTAATGTGAGAGATAGGCAGTCAGCACACTCTTCCTTTGGTTCGTCGGTGTTGAGGCCATCGAATTAGGTTCCCTCAGGTTGTGACAAAAAAAAAAAAAGGCATGATAGCGTTTTTCGTTTTGCTAAAGAAATATAGTTATCTACCCACGTCACCTTGCAAAGTGGAGATAATGCAGCAGGTCTTGCTCCTTATGAATGTGCAACCTGTCTTAAAATGTAAAATTAAAAGGTAGCTCGTGCATGCGTAACATCCACGCGCACTGGTTGAACAAATGGCTAAACGACGCTATTACGTACCATTAGTTGAGTTCATCGGTCAGTGTTTTTTTTTTTTTTAGGGGAAGCTTTCTTTGCGGAGCGAGACGTGCTTTGATGTTGCAATGATTGGACGGTGAAGAGAACGAGGTGATTTGGTGGGGTTGGGGTGAGAGAGCTGAGGAGGAGGTGTTGCTTAAGGGATGACACCATCCTATAGCCGCGATGACTGCACAGCTGCGCTCGGTCGTGCCTCAGTGGCGTGTGTTACCGGTGCTCTGAGTTGGCGAGTTGTGTAACACTATAGAGATAGCTACAAGTGGAGCAGCCCGTCGATCAATGGATAGACGTAGCACGTAAAGCTGCGTTAGCCAAAAGAAGAGAATATCGACAGTGGTGAGAAGCGGCCAAGACAGTAGAACAATGAGAGGCTTCGCTTGACAATAATTTTTCGATGCTTCCTCTGTGTGTGTTTCTTTTTCTTTTTCACATAGGTTGGCCGCGCGGCATAACGTGAAAATGAAATAAAATAAAATCGCAGAGGCACACTTTGCGCAGATACAGGAGGAGTGACATTTAAAATGTGTTGTGCATAAGCCATCGCTCGACCATAGTCGTCAAGCCGGTCACTTCGGAACCTAAAAGAAATGTCACAGTTTCGCCCTAAGGGCGAAGCAGTGAATGCGATAGCAACACAGCAATGTCATAAGAAGTAAGGTGAGCGGCTTTGGTAGCAGTATGAATTGTAGTAAACATGAGCTGATTAAGTAAGCAGGTGTGCTGCGGCGTAAGTAGACCGACATGAAGAGAGACTCGATGACCACGAGAAGGTGCGTGTGAAACGGTGGTGTTGATGAGAAGCGCTTCCCGTGGGCAGCGCGTGCGAAGGGACACACCTGTAGCGCTGCACTGCCGACCCGGGCAGCATTGCATGTGTAGCGTGCGTTGGAAAATGTGGCCCGGCTATTACTAACTGATTGAACAAGCGTGGTGTGAGCGCGCACAAACAAACATGAATAGATCACACTGAATGACTGCAGACAACGACGGTCAAAACGCTGGCAGCAAGCGCATATATACGCCGCAGCAGCGGGCGAAGGTACGTGCGGTCTATCGCTTCAACGGAAACTGAGCGGCGAATGCACGGCGCATAAAGGTCAGAGCCGTGTGGAGATAAGAGACGGTGCGGACGAGCGACGAGCGCGGTTGTTGGCAGTGTAGAAGTGCGCCCCCCCCCCCCCCCCCCACCCCTCCCCGCGCTCGCTCCGGCGCTGGCTTCGCGCTTCCTTGCTTGCGCGTGGGTGATTGAGTGCGTTCGCTCCCCGTGATAGCGCGCGTCCCCGCACGCTTCCGCTCGGGCATACGGCGCGCGGCGAAGATTTTATCTATAGGGAACCTCACGGCGACGGCGACGACGACGGCGATGGCAGAAATCCGGTAGAAGTGTCCATATAATTGCTATCGCAATAATATGAATGTTATTTCACGGACCCTAAAATAGATACGCATCCACTACAGGCTCCGGAGCAGAACACGTCGGAGACTAGACATGGTCTGCGAATTATACCCCAGTTCATACTTGACACAACAATGTTAAATAAACACACACCCGATAGCTCATGTTTGCACTTACCTTTCGTCCTGTTTTTTTTTTTAGCATTTTTATGTCAAGTATGTACATTCGCCAACCAGGGAAAGTTTCCCTTCTACTGCAGCCTATCCCAGGCTCAAGTGACGGTGTGCGTAAAGGCCGGTATGGCCTGAAGAAACTTTCTTCATCGGTAAAAGGATTGTGGGGAAAGGAGAAGACACGAGAGGGTGACTAAAAGCACGCGTGTCTCGTCAGAGGATATATTTTCGGGCAATAAAGACGCAGCGGCAGTCAGAAGGAATGGAAACAGGGGCTCCAGGTGAGGAGAAAAAGCTAGCATTTCAGTCCGTCATTTCACTGTAGGGGCCCTGACCCCGTGCCGGCATCCAATAAAATCTTGCATCCAGTGAAGACTTGCTAGGCGTATAAATTTGTTAACAGGTGCGCCGCGTTTTGGTCTCTTGTTGAAGGGCCTTAACTGTGCTGCGTAAGTCACTGTACAAGTATATATCAGCCTCGTTGACGTTGGGCAACTTGATGGCGGCTTCCATCGCATAGCTTATTGTCCGCCTCACAAGTAACAATGGATCTGGAACGCATGTTGCATAGTTCTGGGTAACTTGAATTCCAGAATGTCTAGGGCACAAGAAATCTACTTGTCTTCCTCTCGTGTTAACCCCCTGTCAGTGTAGATAACGCAGCCTCCTCTAGTTACGGCCTTCTCAGCTGCTTACAAAGTTGTCTCGAACGTCGAAGAAGCTTGGTTGTCTTGTTGGTCATAGTCGTCGTGCAATACTACAGAGGAGGATCATCGAAGATCGCACTTATGGGACAATCATTGAAGCAAATAAGTGGAGCATCGCGACTACCAGAATGTGACACATTTTTCAATTTCTTGCTTGCTCTCGCTTTAGCAAACTACCACATGGTGTGAGGTTTTGGTACTCTTGAACTGTTCGTCTGAGGCGAGGGAGTCGTAATTTCTCTCATGGTGTGTCTATTGATTTTTCGTTGTGTTCAAACCACCGAGAAAGGTGACCGGTCAGCATTCGCTCAAACAAGTAGCACATCGTTGGGGTCGAAGAAGTGGGCCAGAGAGCTTCATAACTTGTTCCCAGGTAGCCTGCTTAAGGTATGAGCGCAGCGGCCGAATTTTCCCACTAAGTGGAAGATTCCTCAGTGTCTCTGACAACTTTCTTCCCCAAAAATTTCACGCAAATGTTAATATGGCGATGCTGCTACCCATGGTTAAAAGCAAAAGTGTACTTCCGAAGTTACTCACGAGAAATGCGGCCTTGGTATAGGAACTTCAAGGTTTGCTTCGTGAAGCAACCCTTGAACTTCATGGAATCGGCAGGGATTGTTTAACATTCAAATTTTACAAGGCATGTTGGCAGCAATTAAGGCAATGCGCAATAAAGCTCCGCCAATCTATAATCATGTGTCGTAATTAGGGGGAAAATGTGGCAGCATGCTGGTGGCATGGCTTCGTCAATATAGGAAAACATCGAAAAAAAAAAAAGACGACAAACTGCGGTCTCAAGCCCGAATGCCTCAGCGTTCAGATCTCCAACGGTGTCATGTGTGTACCATCTTTCGTGAAGGCAACAGATTAGTACCAAAACTTACTCGTGCCCCAAAAGGCTGTGATAATTAGCATAAAATATGGTGGCCTTGAAGTGCAGTTTGAAATCCACAGCTCCGTTTCCGATGGCATAACCCTTGGCAAGAAAAAAACAAAACAGAAAATAATGCCACCACATTTTATTAGTATGCAAGATGAGGAATAATTTATTGCGTCACATCTAATTTAGCAGATTGAGAATTTGTGAATATAAGAGAACCGCATGCACGGTACGATATTCTTCCTTTCATTTAATCAAATGATTCATATATACACAAGTGATGGTGGAACGCGTCTTCAAAGCATCACTAAAGTGTGTCATCTCGTCCTCCGTTCCTCCTCCTCCCTTGTATTTCAAGCTCAAGCTCAGTTATACAAAATGCTTAGGCTCTAAAAACTGCGATTTCATTAGTGCACAAATTAGCTAAATCTGCAGAACTTGCTCACGCGACAGATATACAATTTAGCTCTTTTACTCAACTGGATTGCTGACGCGCTCTTTAGGCACTATTCTTTCAGCCCTGTACATCTTCAACATCACTCCAAATACAGTTATAACAGGAATAAAATCGGCCACCAAACGCTATCACAAAGACACTATAACATATATACATTTTAGCATATATACATAAATAAACAGTTTTCATTTCTGAAACTGTTGAGCATACAGAAAACGCAGCGTGACGTCTGAAGAACGCCTTAGAAAGTCTATAAAGCGCGTGAAATATGACTTCTGTTACGCATATGGTAAGTGCAAATTGCTGCTCTGTTTGGTGTAGTGCGAGAGGAAATGCAGTTTGACGTCGTCTTTGTTAAAATTCTGGTGCCTCACTTATAGATAACCGCACCCACTAATGTGTGAAAGCTTACAATGTTGCTATACTGTACAGCTGCATGCAATCTGAAAGATGCCCTAAATATACATAGATGGAGCTTCGTATCCGTTTCAGCCAGTGTTATTGCTGGCGATTTTGTCACCAGCTCCGCTTCCCAAGAGACGGCGTATACAAAAGTCAAAAAATAAAAAAAAAGCTGTCAGCCCTTCCACTGGGGTGGAGATGGAAGACCAGCGAAGCTGTACTATGGTGGGAATTATGTATTTCCAATTATGACTATTAAGATGTGATGGTGTAATTGGCTATTTGAACTATTAAAGAATGAGAAATATATATGATTTGTCACGGTTACCGTTGCACGACATGAATCCGGACAAAGACACACAAAACACATTTGTGATATACCACACCGATAAGTTCACGTCAAACCTATACACAACCGCAAGAATCGTTACACCGAGTTTGATGTGTCCTTCTTAAAACGTCCTAATCACGTGCGATGTGGCGCTTACATGTCGGCTTTGATGTGCTTTTTGCGCATGGCCCGGTGGAATGCTGGCGTCTCTGATGATGGCTGTCTCCACAGAATCGGCTTGGCTTGTCGAGCGATGTCGTCGGTGAGGTTATCCCGTAGCATAGGACGGGGCCGTTGTCCTCGGACCAAGCCTTTGCAGGCGACCACGGTGCACAGCCGCGCGGCGTGGAGGATCAAGTCCGACTGGTGCAGGGCCACTGGTGTCCTCCTCCTACTCAACTCTTCGATCTCGACGCCATTGGTTCACCGCCTTGTTGTTGATGATGATGATGATGCCTCAATCAATGGCACAACCCACTGTGGGGGATAGGCCACGAACCGGGTGGTATTATGATCGAAATGTAAGATAAATTAGTTTAGAAATAAATGAGTAATAAAAAATGAAGGAAAATAAGTGAATAATTCAAGATGGGAAACGAAACAATAGTAATAGAATTAAGTAGTCTATAATAAGTTAGTCAGCCTTGCCTAGATAGGACTAGTCATTTGAATTTAATAATAAATTAAATACAGTAAAGGATAGACGTAAACTTTGAATAATCATAATAATAATATAATTGTGATTTTGTGACATTACTTTCTGAATTTGTTAAATGTATAATTTATTGAAGGATAAGTAAATCAATCGTGGAAAATTAGAAAAATTAATGAGGCGATCTTTTTGTATCACAAAGAAAATTATAAATGGCTCGGCAAACATTCCCGTGGCTATATCCCAACACCGTGGCTCCAAGTGAGAGTCTAACTGAACTGCTTAATGGCAGTCCTATATTGCGAAGTGGGATTTCCAAACATCGTTGTCGATGAGTAGAAAACCTCCGACACGATAATAAAAAGTGATCGATGGATTCTGGTTCATTGCAGAGGTAGCATAATGGGGATGCCACCAGACCACATCTGTGTAAATAAAAATTTAGTTGTGGAATGCGGCAACGCAGCCTTGTATATGTTACTTCGAATTGCCGGTTAGGACACCACTGTCGATTCCAAGAATAATTTGTTTCTTCGCCCAGTCTCCTAGCGGACTTCTTCCTTCTTTTCTTCCTGCCACCTCGCTCCTTCCAGGCCACGTCAGCTTCTTCCTCTTCTTCTCTCTCCTCTTTTTCTTCTTCTACTTCCGCTCGTGACAATGATCCCGTGGTTTTCATTTATTTAGTGACCACAGGGACCATGGCCTTACGGTCGCTACGGTACACCGCCATAGGGTGCACGGCAAAGGTTGGCACGTTCTTCATAAACACGTCACCAACGCCGCGCGCGTTCGGTGCGAACGCGGGCAAAACGCCGCATCCTGCCGTAGGCGGGCCTCGCGCTTGCGCTTGGATTCTTTGGCCCTATCGTCGTCCGTGGCGTTGGCCTGCCGGCGCCGATGACATTGTTGGCTCTGCTGTCGTTCGCGGCGTACTTGGAAAACGACCTCTTGTTAGGCTAGGGCTTCCGAACCACTGGACGTACGTTCTGCTGCGTACGCTCTTTCGCGGCGTTTGCGCGCCCATTCGCGCTTCTGGGCACGCAGTCGCTCGTTGCGTTGTTCCTCCGAATGAACGGCACGCTACCGGGTCATGGCGAGTCGTAAGGGCAACTGATAAGAGCGCTAGCGCGATGTCTACTTGACAAAACGGCTAAACGCTGTTGTCGACACTGGGCTTCTTCGATTATCCGTTCGTGACAGTCCCGGACTGCCTGAGACGGTGCTTTCAGCCAATGAGCGTTGCGTATGCAGTCTTTCGGACAGTCCGGGACTGTCAGAGACGGATAATCGAAGAGGCCCACTGTTAGGGGAGAGGCGGGCGAGAGCCCTGAGAGAGTCGGCGGCTCTTAAGTCCCTATATAAGTACCGCCATCCTTTGATCAACGCCGCTTCTCTCTCTCCTGTATCTCCGATTGGACGATGATAGCGCGCGCTTTCACTTCTTTATATTTTTTTTTTCCGCCTCAGAGCCATGTTAAAAGTCCTATGCGCAGCCGCAGTCGCCGGCGGCGGCGGCGACGGCAGCGGCGCGGGCCCGGCCTACGGTGTAAGAAGTAGCTTACCTCTTACACCGTGGCCCGGCCTGAAAGCTTCAACGTGGACTTTCTAGGTGCGCCACCGTCGACTTGTTTTCGCAAGCAAAAACTAAAAAAAAAAAAACAATTGCTTTAGGAGAGGAGGCGGCGGAGGAAAGAGTAGATGGCGGTACTTTTCTTATATAGGGATTTTAGACGGCACAGGTGGTAGAGGCCGGCAGGGCTGCGCGCGCATGCGCCGCAGTGGGAGAGCGGGCACGCACACGCCCAGTCTAGGGTGCCTCGATGCCCTCCTCGACCACAGCTCCCCTTCTACTGGGAAGCCACGTTTGCTCTCCGCCGTGTGTTCGCTCCCAGTGAAAGCGCACGTCCCTCGCCCTCGCGCGCTTTTACTCGCACATATAGCATACGGCCAATGAGAATTTTTTCTATATCCGGACACGACCATCGAAGAGCGAGCCCTTAACAGCTTCGTTGTAAAAGAAAAGAATATTCTGGGAAACTTGCACGGCTTACACTATACAGGTTGTCCCAGTTAACGCAGACTAAGCTATTTAAAACAAGAGGCTACGAGATGCAAAGACTGGACCATAGGCATTTTTAGCTAACGCCTTGCGCAAACTGGATAATTGTTTTCTGTTGTCATTAAGTAGGTAATTAATCAAAATAAATTACATAAATAATAAATATATGTATACTCACGTAGGTTCGAATATCAAATTGTGTATCCCCTTCGAAAATCTCATAGTCAACACTTTACAGAGCTATGTTTTATTGCGATAGCAATTATATGGACACTCCAAGCGGATTTCTGCCGTCGGCGTCGTTGTCGCCGTCGCCGTGAGGCTCCGTATGACGTGAAACGGTGATGAAATCGTCGCCGCGCGCCGTATGCTGTATGTGCGAGTGAAAGCGCGCGAGGGATGCGCGCTTTCACGGGGTGCATAACGCACGGCGGAGAACAAACGCGCGTTCTGCGCCGTGCTCCCTGAAGGGCTGCAGAATTAAGCGTCTCTTTCACGGAGTAAGATAAAGAGGAGCGCCGACTCCGCCGCCGCGCAATGCATTCGCTCGGGACAAACCGTGTAACGCTAAATTAGTCATCGCGTAGCGCCATCTGTCGAGGCGCGTGGAAAACACTCAACAGCTTGCTTCCATGTGAGCATGCGCTGAGTGGCGGCGGCCGGTGGCGACGGCAGCGCGGAACCGGCAGGGTGGCACACGTAGAGCATGTCGTCTGCTTGAAACGTGGGCCCTCGTCCGCCTCAATGTAACAGCAATCAAACACAAAAAATATATGCGTACAAATAATAAAAACGCAAATAAACACGCGGTAGCGCTTTTATGCACGTATACGAAACATTTTTACATGTCTTTAGAGGAAACAGACGATAAATGATGGCGTACAAAAAGACACAACAGAAGTACTTGTTTTCACTCCTCAACGTCAGCGCGGCAGCGAAGGTGCGAAATTTTCGTCTTCCTCGCTTTGTTTACCATGTCTGCAGTATGCTTATTCATGCCTGACGGAAGAAGGTATCGTGATACTTGTGCGTGAAGAGACTGAGCAACAGGACAGTGTTTTGTTCCCGGCTATTTATAAATTTGGGTATGGCAAAGGACGCGAGAAGTTTTCTCTCTTCGCGGCGCCATCTGATCTTCAACTACTGCACCAGTGGCGTCAAAAAATTCCTGAAAGTAAGCGAGCGCTTAAAGCAATGGACAAAATACGTGCGCGACACTTCGAGAAGCAGCTTATTTTTGATAGTTACTTCAGCAAAGACAAAGGCGATGTTCTACTAGATGTAAAGAAAGTGCCTCGACTTCGAAGCGTAGCAGTTCCTTCAATTTGTTTAGGGAAGCCTGGCGTAGCTCAATGATGCTGAATGCCAGGAGGATCGAACCAGAAGACTCCAACGCGGAAGGACGGGAGGAGCTCAATTTAAATTTGTCTACAACTACACACAGTGCAGGTGCCTTCCCTTGTCCAGAGACATGCCGTAATATATAGAGAGAGAAAGGGAAAGAAAGACAAGGAGGTTAGCCAGTGTAAGTAAATACCGGCTGACTACCCTGTAAATTCTCAGCCTTGCCTTTGAGATGATTCCGGCCCAGTTATGCAGACACATAATCAGAGCTTCTCTTGTGAAATAATACGCAGGAAACACTGGCAAGAATTCCCAATTATTATGTTTAGTGAGAATGTGGCGACTCTGCTCGCAAGAGAACCGGTCGACACAAAAAGCACTCCGAGAAACAAAGAAGCAAGCGAAGCATCTTAGCACTTGATGCGGGCTCAGATAAAAAAGAGTGATAGACGTCAGCTTTTGCATAAAAGCTTCTTTTTGCTGCCGTATGTCATTCTCTTGGTATCCATTCTGTAACCCTAATGGTCCACCGGTTATCCATCCTACGTATTACATGGCCTGCCCAGCTCCATTTCTTCCGCTTAATGTCAACTAGAATATCGTCTACCCCCGTTTGTTCTCTGATCCACACCGCTCTCTTCCTGTCTCTTAACGTTACTCCTAAGATTTTTCGTTCCATTGCTCTTTGTGCGGTCCTTAACTTGTTCTCGAGCTTCTTTGTTAACCTCCAAGTTTCTGCCCCGTATGTTAGCACCGGTAGAATGCAATGATTGTACACTTTTCTTTTCAACGACAGTGGTAAGCTCCCAGTCAGGATTTGGCAATGCCTGCCGTATGCACTCCAACCCAATTTTATTCTTCTGTAAATTTCTTTCTCATGATCAGGGTCCCCTGTGAGTAACTGACCTAGATAAACATATTCCTTTGCAGATTCTAGAGGCTGATGGGCGATCCTGAATTCTTGTTCCCTTGCCAGGCTATTGAACATTATCTTTGTCTTCTGCATATTCATCTTCAACCCAATTCTTGCACTTTCTCGATGAAGGTCCTCAATCATTTGTTGTAATTCCTCTCCATTGTTGCTCAATAGGACAATGTCATCTGCAAACCGAAGGTTGCTGAGATATTCGCCATCGATCCTCACTCCTAATCCTTCCCAGTCTAAGAGCTTGAATACCTCTTCTAAGCATGCAGTGAATAGCATTGGAGAGATTGTGTCTCCTTGCCTGACCCCTTTCTTGATAGGTATCTTTCTACTTTTCTTGTGGAGAACCAAGGTAGCTGTGGAATCCTTGTAGATATTTGCCAAGATATTCACGTATGTCTCCTCCACTCCTTGATTACGCAATGCCTCTATGACTGCTGATATCTCTACTGAATCGAATGCCTTTTCATAATCTATGAAAGCCATATAGAGAGGTTGATTGTACTCCGCAGATTTCTCGATTACCTGATTGATGGCATGGATATGGTCCATCGTAGAATACCCCTTCCTGAAGCCTGCCTGTTCTCTTGGTTGACTGAATTCAAGTGTTGTTCTGATTCTATTGGAAATTATCTTGGTGAATATTTTATACAATACTGAAAGCAAGCTAATGGGTCTGTAATTCTTCAGTTCTTTAACGTCTCCCTTCTTATGGATAAGTATAATGTTGGCGTTCTTCCAGCTCTCTGGTACACTTGAAGTGGTGAGGCATTGCGTATAAAGGGCCGCAAGCTTTTCAAGCATGATATCTCCTCCATCTTTGATTAAATCTACTGTTATTCCATCTTCTCCAGGCGCTTTTCCCCTGGTCATATCTTTCAAGGCCCTTCTAACTTCATCGCTAGTTATAGAAGGAGCTTCTGTATCCGGTTCATCACTATTTCGAATGGAAGAAGCTTGGCTGTTTTGGCTACTGTACAGGTCAGTATAGAATTCTTCTGCTGCTTTTACTATGTCATCGAAATTGCTGATGATATTACCATGCTTATCTTTCAGTGCATACATCTTGCCTTGTCCTATGCCTAGTTTTCTTCTTACTGATTTCATGCTGCGTCCATATTTTACGGCTTCCTCAATTTTTCCCACGTTATAATTTCGAATATCCCTTACTTTCTTCTTGTTGATCAGTTTTGACAGTTCAGCGAATTCTATCTGATCTCTTGAGTTGGACACTTTCATGTTTTGCCGTTTCTTTATTAGGTCCTTTGTTTCTTGGGAGAGCTTCCCTACAGGTATCTTTGGTGCCTTACCTCCCACTTCAATTGCTGCTTCTGAGATCAGCCTAGTTACGGTTTCATTCATTAGCTCTATGTTATCTTCATCTTCCTGTTCTAAAGCTGCATATTTGTTTGCGAGCACCAGCCTGAATTGGTCTGCTTTTACCCTGACTGCCTCTAGGTTGGCCTGTTTCCTCTTGACTAATTTCACTCTCTCTCTCTTCAAATTGAGAGAAATCCTAGACCTCACTAACCTATGGTCACTGCACTTAACCTTACCTAACACTTCTACATCCTGCACTATGCTTGGATCGGCAGAGAGTATGAAATCTATTTCATTCCTTGTTTCTCCATTAGGGCTTTTCCAGGTCCACTTCCTGTTGCTGCTCTTCCTGAAGAAGGTATTCATTATTCGGAGCCTATTCCTTTCCGCGAATTCTACTAACATCTCTCCTCTTGCATTCCTAGAATCGATGCCGTAGTTACCAATGGCTTGCTCACCAACCTGCTTTTTCCCCACTTTTGCATTGAAGTCGCCCATGACTAAAGTATACTGAGTTTGCACCTTTCTCATTGCTAGTTCAACATCTTCATAAAACTGTTCTATTTCTTCATCATCGTGACTAGAGGTTGGGGCATAGGCTTGCACTACCTTCATTTTGTACCTCCTATTCAGCTTCATTACGACGACTGCTACCCTTTCATTAATGCTGTAGAATTCATCAATGTTGCCCGCTACGTTGCTATGCACTAGAAATCCTACCCCGGATTCTTTCTTATCTGGAAGACCTCTGTAGCAGAGGACGTGGCCGTTAGTCAGTACTGTGTAAGCCTCACCAGTTCTTCTAACCTCACTAAGGCCAATAATATCCCAGGAAATGCCTGATAATTCTTCAAATAGTCCTGCTAAGCTAGCCTCACTCGAGAGGGTGCGCGTGTTGAACGTTGCCAGGTTCAGTTTCCATTGGCGGCCTGCCTTCACCCAGAGATTCTTAGCACCCTCTGCCGCGTAGCAGGTCTGACCGCCGCCTTGGTCAGGTGCTCCGCAGCCACTGGGAACTGAGGGCCATGGGTTAATTGTCGGAGTCATCAGGGAGGTAGTGGCCGAATACTGCACCAGGGAGGCCAATTCCTGTTCTGGTGAGGGAGTGACTTTGATGAAGCTTAGTGGGCCTGCCTAGTTTGGTTGCACCTGAACTAGTATAGCCCCACTAGCTCTCGGCAATATGTACTTTTTTTTTTCTTTGCCGGTGTCAGGCACCACTCCATGCCTGAAAATGTAGTGCAATGGAGCAGGATTCGAACTTACGACCTTCAGATTTGAAGTCGGGTGTTCTACCTCTACTCCACGCCACCACTGGAAGCGCAGTCGAGGACGGCAGAAAGTCAGGTGGGATGATGAGGTTAGGAAATTCGCAGGCGCAAGTTGGAATACGCTAGCGCAAGACAGGGGTAATTGGAGATCGCAGGGAGAGGCCTTCGTCCTGCAGTGGACATAAATATAGGCTGATGATGATGATGATGATGATGTCATTGCTTGAGACCACCCGAACTGCCATTATTTCGCCTTACCATTTGCGATATAGTTTTTCTTTCCGTCTTAGTTTCCGTAATTTGTTTATTTTCTGTTCCTGTGCCTTGTAAAGTTCCATGTAGGCCACCTGACAAATGCCCTGCATTTGGTCTGTGTAAAATAAATTAAATAAAGTGATACAGCACTTGTTTCTCCTGCTAACGTCACTCCGTGAACCGCACGAGCTATGTGCGCTACAGGCGTCAGGGCGTGCGCGGAGCAGGCGACAAAACGGATAGGCAAGCAGGCGCCGCGAGAGAGTCCCCGCGCCTTTGCTCCTTCGGTTTGTTAGGTCCGCCTCTCCGCTGCAGAGTTTTTCCTCATTCGTAGCACCATCTGGCGAACACGCTGTGAAGCAGGAACGGGCGTTTCAGAATGTCTCCCTTCCAGACGAGCGGTGTCGGCGCTCCCGTCTTATCTTACTCCGTGGTCTCTTTCCTTCTTTACAATCACCATATATATAGAGAGAGAGCAAACGCGACTTCTTCCATCGCCCGAAAGGCTGTGGGGGGGGGGGGGGGGGGACGGGAGGGGAGGCGACGTTTAGCTGCGGCACCAAATGCGTATTTATATAAAAACGTTGCGAGGCAAGAAGGTGGTAAAGACTTCCGACGCTGCTCGACGAGTGTCCCGTTCTGATCTCGTCGAAAAACTCCGAGCCGCCCCCAGAGGCACCGGCAACAGTCACCAACGCCGCGCGCGTTCGGTGCGAAAGCGGGCAAGACGCCGACGGCGTCGACAACAGTTCTGCGCGTTACTGGTGCTGCTGCACGTTCAAGTTTATACAGCTGATAAAACTACCATCCTTACTCCGTATAGCTCTCTACTAATTTGCTATCGCAATTGATGCATCGCCTTTCGGGTGAAACTGCGACATTTTTTTCCCAATTGTATTTGTCTCGGTTTAATGTCGTGCCGGCAAAACGTCAACAAAAATGCGCGCCTCGCGCATTTCTTAAAAAACAAAAAAAATTTTGACCAACCTTCTGCTCAGTGGTTGACTTGGTGACCCCGAGACGGGCGCTCTGTGCTATAGCAGTGCACACCCGCTTAACGCAGCGATAACGAGTGCGTCTGAAGCGAACCAAAACAAAAAAGGCATTTTGACCGAGTGACGCTGTTACACCGCCGCCTTGTCACTTAGCGCGACCATCAAGACGGCCACTGAGTAGCGTTAGTTCCTTGAAACCGGTTTGGAGAAGCGCTGTCAGGCAGCGAGGAGAAGAGGCAGCCAGGAGCGTTTCTTATTGCGGACGGTAAGCGCGAAGGACAAAGATGACACCGAGCGCATCATTAACAGCTTTTCGCTTTAAAGATTGAAGTGAGTTTGTTAATTCTACAGCATTTTCCATGGTTAGCCCCAGTCGCTTTTCTGTCATATAACGCGATAGGACAAACGGTTGCCCACAAGAAATATTTAAGTTGTGCTCTTTGGGCGTTATACTACAGCTTTACGTTACAGACGCCCATTCTTTGCAACCAACTACCATTATGCTAATTATCCATCATCATTAGAATAGCGCAAATGAAATTTTTCGTTTTTTTTTACTTTCTCTATAAGAATTGTTTTCTTCGAATCTCTTTCAGCCTGCCCATTATAATGGCACTTAAAAGCTGTTCGATATACATGGAACAGCTCTGCGCAACAAAACGAGGCAGTTTTAAGCATGTAGCCCGTTCAATGGTTTGAGCACTTATGTACAGACTACGGAAATTACTTGCTTACCTTGAGATTCAGCCCTTGTGGATTTCTCAGAATTCGCTGCATGACAAGAGAGACGAAAATGCCCCCATAGCTGTCACCTATCGCGTAGAAATCATTCTTCTTAAACTGAGGGTATTTTTCGAAAAAATCCAACAGTGCCAGGTAGGTATCTTCGGTTGCCTTGGTGTCGTCGGTGGCGTAGTCTTCGGTGGGATCGTAAGAGAAACCCACGCCGGCCGGTGATTCCAGGAATATCATGTTTGCGACCTGGAACAAAGCATGGTAATACCGAGTGTCGTCACATGAAGAGTGAAGCGCTCAGCTTGTAAGCGAACTAACAAACTGCACATCGTTCGTTTCGTGTGCGCTTTCGTGTAATACGGGAATCGAGCTTGCTTAGCGGTCGAGCACTCGCGCAGAATCGTGCTTACAGTCTTAGCAAAGCTTTGTACGAATGTTAAAAAAAAAAAAAAAAACTTTCTCGAGTGCATCTGCACTTCCTTTCCTGCGGAACACTGAATTCACAACCCCTCAGCTCAAGTCCTATAACACGTGCACACGGAATGCCACGTATACGTACTCCGCGGTGCAAGATGATTTTAAAGGAGCTCTGCAACGCATCTGTTAACCATTTCATGCATTTTAGTTCATGAGATTTTGTCCTTTTTGTGGTGTCACGATGCGCGCTACCCCGTCATTAAATATGAAACCCATCATTGGCGGGTTTGTCCGGACGCTTGAGTGGAACACGTTCACTGCAGACTGAGCGGCGAGAAAGAATATAAGTAAAGAGGAAGCGCGGCATCTCAAGTCCTGCCAAGTAATGCGAGCGCCGCATGAGCTGCACTGCACCTGAACGAGAGTACTCGCAACTGAGAAAGTAGAGGGATTGCAGGAGAAATTCATGAGGAGCGGGAAGGTTTTGCAGAGCCCCTTTAAGATATTTATTAAAGCATTGGACCGAGTTACTTCAAAGTACCATTTGAAATCCACCACCCAAACATTCAGAACTGGAGAATATGAAGGAATTTGATACTATTCAGAGTAGTGTACCGATAAAATAGTTCCTTCTTTGTTCTTCGTTGCTTTGATAGCATGCACAGTCTTGGTGCACCGCTGCTTTCTCGCGTGCACATTGTAGTCATGTCGCGTAGTCGCATGATAGATCTTGCAACGCCGCATAAGTAGCCTTTCAGCGGGACACCTT
Source organism: Dermacentor silvarum (assembly GCF_013339745.2). NCBI lineage: Eukaryota > Metazoa > Arthropoda > Arachnida > Ixodida > Ixodidae > Dermacentor > Dermacentor silvarum. Next base: position 70,950,325 of record NC_051154.1, on the reverse strand, counting down.
ACGCTCCGTGATCCAGTCAAATAGGCGTCACGTTTTTAAATATAAATGTCATTGAACTAACGCCTTCGAGGAAGAGGAGGAGGGGGGACGACGACGACGACAACAACAACAACAGCACCACCACCAACAACAAAGTGCAGATACACTGTAAAATGACCTGTTTTGGCATCTGCTACCTGACCACTTATGGCTGGATGATGTCAAACAACAACGTCGACCTCAGGGCGGCCTGTCAAATCAATTATCCAGTTTTATAGAGTTGAAAGACGTATGCTGCGAGGCGCTTGTGGAGATCTATTCGAGTGAAACTGCCTTCTCCACATTAATCAAGATCAAACCGAAAATGTTAAATCCGGTAGACCTTGGACCATGGTTCAGACCTCAACTGTCATAAATAGAAGCTGACCTAGGCGTCCTCGCTTCTTGGCGCATGAGAAACACGTTTCTTCTTTATCCTTTATCGTAGATCGGACGCATTGATTTAAGCCCCTAAAATTGGATTCTGGCAGCCGAGAACGCGACCTGTTTTAGATGTTGTGGTCCTAAATTTTACGTTTCTTTTTCGGCGCGCGTACGTTTCTTTTTCGGCGCGCGTTTTTGATCAAAGGGAGAGAGATAAATTAAAAGATAGGATCGAGGCAGAGTGATTAACCAGAGAAACTGGCTGGCTGTCTCTTCTGCACTCGGCATAAAAGGTGCCCTCGGGCGAACCCTGGATTTCAACAGTTCAAGAGCTCCGTGATGGTCAAACATTTGAGAAACACTGCCCAACTAAGTGCACTCATCGGTCAAGAGAAATCTACTCGCCTTATTCCAGCTGTATGGGTTTATGGTCACGTTTACGCCAAGAGGTCCTATGCGGAATGGACCAGACTCTGTGGCCACAGCCGAGAGCGCACTGCAACCGGGACCCCCAGTCAGCCACAGCAGCAATGGATCGTCGGCGGGTGACCGTTGACTCTCCATAAACCTTCGAAACACAAAATGCAAAATCAGCGTCTTTGAACGCGTCCAGCTCAAGTTTTTCCCCGATGTTCAATGTAGCCCGAAGTTATTTGTAGCTTTGTCCTACTTTCAGGAGGATTCCACATTCTCCCTTCATGAGCCTTTCCCGCGGCATTCAATTGTTTGTGGCATTTTTCAAGTAAACGAGAAGGATAGAAAAAAACAACAACTTTGCAGTGTGTTGCGTTTTTGGGAAGATAGTTCCGTGGAACTACGTAATAAGTCGTATTAGTCTGCACTAAGTAATACAACTTCAGTAATACCAAGCAATAAGAAGTGATGAGCAGCGGGTGAACAAAGGATGCCTCAGGCTGGAACCGACATTTCTACATGGAGACTTCAGCGCAGCAATTGCTTGTTGGTCCACTGTTGATCCGTTCGTCTCAATCTTCCTTAAACCCTTTGTCTCGCAAGTAATACGAAGTAACGCTTATATAATATGAAGTCAAGCTAGTAATTATATCACTGAATAATACTTGCGATAGTCAATCATACAAAGTAATAGGTGTATTAAATATTTGCTAAATAATGCGACTTCAAAAATGCTTTAACGATTCCGTCCTCTGGTAGTGACCTGACATGCGCTATTTGCGTGCTAAGTCTTTGTTGAGAACACAAGAGCAAGTTTGTTATTTTTGTCAAACGTATATGATCTGCATTGGCAGCGTGATTTTAGTCGGCTGTAGATAACGTGCTCGAATGTTTGTTTTGGACATGTGCGAAGTCTCGCTCACATCGCGCAAGTTCCCTAGCAACTTACTAGTTCGGCAGCAGCCACTACCTACAACGGGCAGTAATTTAGCCAGAACCGAAGTTATGTTGTCCCTTATGTTTTACTGCACACTTGCCGGGACGTCGACTTGAGCTAGGTGTAAGAGAGGACGGCGCCGGGGAGGGTGAAGTGAAGAAGAGGGGTCATTGAAAGGCGTTCGTTCCTTCCATTGTCTTTTTATTTCTCTTTAGTCGCATAAAAAATATACTGAAAATGATCACGAGAAGAGACTTTGAAAGATGTGGTCGGTCGGCGGCGCACTTAGGTCACGCGTCGCAAGCTGTTGGACATCGTACACTGTGAGCGTACACAGAGAATTCCGCATGCGTCATGTTCTCACTCGAAAACAAAACCAAAGAAAAAGGCGTATTCAGAATTCACACCGCCTTTCCCTCCAACGACCCTACAGACGTCCTGACGACGCACGCCGCGCCACAGTGGCAAAATTTTATTTTCTTCCAGTACCTCTCTCTGTGATTTTATTTTTCGCCACTTCCGCTCGCCTAGAGTGGCGTCCGTGACGTCGCGAATTGAATCCGCGCCACGCAGTTCAGTTACGCTGCTGCTAACAACGGTTTCATCTTACTACCTATCGAACGTGTCTGTGTATTTAGTCCGCCACATTGCTGTTGTACGCGGGTGCTGGGGAGCGTCGGTGCAACTTGCGCCACTGCCTCATGCTGAGAACTCTCCTCGCAGTGGCCAGCTGCAGAGGAACCCCACAAGAGCCCCTTGCTGACGTTGTGCCCGCCTCTAGTGATTGCAGGCGCACTGCATCAGGCCCGGTGGAGTACGCGCGATGCCCGTGGGTCTGGGCGAGCAATGTGCAGTCATGCGACGCCTTTTGCCTTGACCATGTTTATTGCCAATGTCAACGTACGCTGCTCTCCCTGTCAAGAAAACCTGACACGGACGGCTTTCATCTTCAGCAACAAAATTATGTTGGTCCTGGCATGAGCAAATACTTATAAAGGATAGCTGTTTATAAATGCATTATAAGGGATTGCTCAAAGTTGTAGACACCCAAGTTCGAAAGGTCACGTTCCAGAAAACCATAATTCGCAGAGTTAGGCTTACTTTAGCACTATAGCGTCTTATCATATGCGGACTAAAGAAGCAGGATTGGAAAACACATTGTCTAAGACAAACCTATGAACATGAGTAATATAATAGACAAATTTTCTCGCTATACTTTCCCATCGAGTGGCAGATTTGAATTATGATGAAATCAGGTGAGGGAACATAACAGGAAAATATAGCGCAAATTATCTGAATACTAGCCCACGTACGTTATCTTTTTTCGGCGGCCGTTTTTAACCATCTAACCACTGTTAAAATTTTATAGCTCGGCGGAAAACGCGCCTAGATTTGTATGCGAAATCTCGAGAATGTTGTTACCCGCCGTGGTTGCTTAAGGCTCATTCACACCGATTTTGGTCTGCCGACTGTTGGCGACAGCAGTTTACTGGGCGGAAAACGCTGTCGCTAACAGTCTGCAGACTAAAATCGGTGTCGTGTCAGCCTAGTGTGAATGAGCCTTTAGTGGCTATGGTGTTGGGCTGCTAAGCACGAGGTCGCGGCATCGAAATGCGAAAACACCCGTGTACTTAGATTCAGATGCACGTTAAAGAACCCCAGGTGGTCCAAATTATTCCGAAGTCCCCCACTACGGCGTGCCTCATTATCAGATCGTGGTTTGGCACGTAAAACCCATAATCTCGTTTTCTTTCTTTCTTTTTTGTTTTTAGATTTCTACGACCGACGACTGCTCGCCGCTATCGTTGTGCTTTGAGTGGTGCTTGTCTTGCTAGGAACAATTTCACCCAATAAAGACTTTCTCCTTTAAGAGTGTTATGACATTGTCTTTGTATTTATTTGTATTCTTCTTTTTACCTTTTTAACTGTGTAGCATTACTTAGGCAACTGGCTGTTCATAGGAAAATAAATAAAATAATTACAATTTTAGCTGGCGCTTTTGGCAGATCTATTCTTTACCCGTATTGCCACGTGGCTATACTCAATAGGAAGTAAAAAAAAAAGAAGATATATTGGGTTGCCAGGTCGCATTGTTCTACTTTGAACGATGTAGAGTGTGTAGGAACGATTATACGATTACTAGAAATTTTGACATGTCTTTCAGGGCATCATAAATAATGAATAAAATGTAACTTATTTTTAACCAGAACTTTTATTGGATCTTAGTGACACCTTTATTGGGTTAAATTTGATCTAGTTCTAGGTATTTTCTTTATCTTGCTTGGCCTTCTTTAAAAATTTGGGTCAGTGGCGATGTGACACCATTATCCTTCTTCGTCCAGAACGCCTAAAGTAATGTTTGCCATAGGGCAACTTGAGACTGTCGAAAAGCGCTCTTCTTAAAAAAGAAAAAGCCAAAAATAAACGAAACGTACAAGCATTGTCCTCCTCTTTGAGCAACACAGTTCAAGGACTAGAATTACGCTGTCTGCCACAGGCTAGTTTTACAAGTTCTGTATAGTCTAAAAAAAATAACACTCATACATGAGATTGTATTTTTTTCTTTGACTTACTTCACACTGCAGAATATGCCGCCTTCAACAAAACATGTGCTTGATTCAGTAGTGACTGTGACATGGGTGTTCCTTTTTACAGATGTGTCTGCTACTCAGACACTCGTTCAGACTTAATAAAGCCTCACTAAAGCCTGCGAGGAACAGTGAACACAAAAGTCTGCTCTCATACCAAGAAAAGGAATGAGTCGTACCAGTAGTGGAGCTGTCGACCATCGGCAGCGTTCAGGAATCCAGAGTAGTGCTTGAAGTTCACCGGTTCACTTAGTCCCGGCACATGGGTCACTTCCCAGTCAGACGGGTCAAAGGCCAGCGTAAGGAGTGGCAGCACGCAGACACCAAGAAGTGCAGCGAAGCACATTATTTCCCCCAAACAAGTGTGGTGTCGTCTGAGTAAAATAGAGCCCTGAAATTGAGCAAATGTCCACTATACTGTAATGCAAGGCATAGCAGTCTATTGTTGCGCTTAACGGCGTCATATGTCGTCCTATGGTCTGCTGATAATATCGGCGTCCTCACGATAGTTTGGCGAGCAAGCTAGAAGAAGCTCACCGAGGTTTGTGTTTCTTGTACGATTACAGCGGAATAAAAACAAGTGGTATCACTTAGACTCATTGGACTCTGTGCTTAGACATTCAGACTGTGGCGAGTATCTCAGTCCGTGAGTTGTTTTTGTCTGTTAAAGCCCGCATTTTTTTAAACACACGGAAACAAGAAAGAGGTGGGAGGAGCAATGCGGCTGTTATTATTTACTACTAACAGAACTCTGCTCGCGGCTGTCTATAACGCATTTTATTCGACAGCCTGAGGTTTGCTTGCGCATGCGAATGAGCTTCTAGCGTGTTTGTGAAGCGGATAATTGCGATCTAAGTAAAGATACTTAGGTAAGTAATTTTTTTCCTCCCGCCTGCTCGTTTATTTTTACAAATTTTTTGTAAGCAAACTATAGCGCTTTCCCTACAGTGAGTTTACAGCTGAACAGATACAAAGGATAACTTCGTAGGAAGCAGAAGCCTGTAAAACCTTTTGTCATTATTGCGCTTTACTGAGACAACGCGAGAAAAGCTCGGGAAAATTGTTCCGCGTGCCACATGGTCGTTTCGTCTTCGAGCTTCCGGTCTCGCACAATGAAAAATCGACGTGCAAGCAAGCTTACCGTAGCGAAGACGGTACGACGACCCAAGACGTTCCGTGTCTTTAAGTTTGGTGCTCGTTGCCAACGGGGCTTCCTTCCTAGTGGTGTATCTTTGCTTGCTGAGGCTGCAGTCTCAGCAGCAGCGTGTGAAGAAGATATCGCTCTGCTTTACTAGGAAGACAGCGCGGTTCACCTTTCGCACTACGTCGCACCGAAGGCGAAATATGCCCTGTCGTGTGCAGTTTACTGACACGGACGGCTTAGATAATCACTCGTGTTTTTGTTTACCGTATGGCTCCTATTTCAGCGCTACTCTAATGGACTATAAACACTTTCGTGTGTAGTAATTTTGTGCCACGAACAGCGTTTACAGGGTGTTTTAGCACCCACTTTCAAACATTTTTAACGGTTGCCTGTGGCAAATAGCCCAATTCTAGTTCATGAGCTGGTCTACTCGAAGAGGCGGACATTACTTGCACAAAAAATTGAAATGCATAGTCGGATAATTGCCAAAAATTCACTAATTAAATTTTTAACTAATTACATTGTGGCCCATATTGCAATTTATAAATTATAGAAGTGAAGTTTGCAAGGCGGATCCACTTAGAACAAGTTCTAGTATTAACAAATTATTATTCCCGAACTATGCGGAGAAATACATTGGCGCGTTCCTAGTTACGCTCTTAACAAAACAGTCGTTTTATGCATTGAAGCACAAAATAAAGCGAGACTAGGAATGACGTTGGAATAGAATAGCTACATTGAACCCGCCCTATGCAGTGATTCCTTTCTCTTGATTCTACCCTGTCTTATCACCTACCACTCACGGCCGGCTGATTATTTGATAACGAAACCGTAGGCCCAATGGGACCGATGAAAAAGTACGAAAATGAAATAAAATTGGAAAAGAATTGTTACATTATACTCAGGCCCTGTTGACACAATTCCACGTTACTTGGGACATGACCACAATCACGCATGTAGGCGGAAAAATAGCTACCAAATGCATTCGCGTGGGCTAGCACAGATAGATCATTCAAATCGTGGTATTCAAAGATACACGCGTAAACTCGGATGGCTGCTGCCGTGCAACATCTAACTTACTGGTTACGGCAACGAACCAGGCTCTAGTACGCCTTACTGCGCGGCTTCTAAACATATGTGTTGCAACGCCTATTTTTTATATACGCATGCGTAAAATTTTCATAACACGAAAAATTCCGCGCTAAGTGCGTGCCGAATCTGCAGCCAATGGAGCTTTTTGGGACATTTCGCAGGCTGTTCGAATCCTCCCTCGTTTTATTCTTTGAATCAAAGAGTGAGAATGCGACCACCACTGGAAGTCGATGATAATACGAAAGATTTCGAAACTCGGCAACAATAAGGAATGCGACAGCGTTCGGTATATATAGCCCCGAGTGCCTTTGCCGTTCGAAAAAGGCGCTGCCTCCCGGCGTCGGCAAAGCGGCGTCGTGGCTTCTGAAGCAGACATTGCCACATCACAACGCGTACTGTGGTGACGCGAGACTAAAAAAAGTAATTGCAAGAACTATTGCAATCGAACTGTCAACTTGATTCACAAGCTGAAGGAAATTAAATCAACCCTTACACTCGGTTATGCGGGATTAGTTTTATTGGTTGCGTAAGTATACCACGTCCACCATCCGCCTGTATAGCTGTCATTGTCACACATAGTGGGTTATACAAATTTAAAGATTCATCGGCGTGTGTCTGTCGCTCAGTCAATGCTTTGTCGGCATCTCGGCGCATGCGTCACTTCGCAACCAATGCGACTTACGCGCTGCACCCCCCCCTCGCGCGGATTTGTTTATTCACCAGCCTTTTTTCACAGCACCTGAATGCGCGTGCTTGACACAGACATAAGCCCCTTATGAAGCCACACTGAAGCATGACTGTGCCATGGTAACTGCATATTGTGTGCGCAGTTAGCCACGTGGCTCTCCACGCAGGAAATTAGAAATCTGGCTTTTTCTATCCGAAGAATGGATTCGCGAATGTGGTTGTCCCGGGCGTCCTCCTCTTTTTCGTTTTCTGTTGTTTTCCTGTTCAGCGTTCACGCTCTTTTGCCGTTTCTTTCTCTGCTTCCTGCTTTTATGTTAAAGGTCTGCAGAAAATGGCGTCTCTTCCTCTCCACAATCACTCTCTTTCTATCTCTCCGCGAGCGTCTGTCTTTCACCGCTTTGGCCGCCACCTGTTGCAGGGGGATCGGTCCGCCGAGGGGAGGGTAATCCAAAAGTGGCCTGCCCGGCTTTTCTCGTTGCTAGGCGACCAGGGGAGCGTCGTCGCACCGCGTGGTCGGCAGTGCATCCCCGTGGCGACGACTGCTTTTACTTGGCGCAAAGGAAAAAAGAAAGAAAGACGAAAAGCGAGGAGAAGGTACATAGGAGAGGACGCGCTCAGGGAACGATCGCGCATCTCTAGCAAATAATTACATCAGCAGCGACGCGAATTCCCTCGCTGCAAACAGCCAAGAGGGAAATGTATCAACATCTTATTGATCTTTCTTTTTCCTTCGGAAACGAGGCAACAAGCTTCTTACCGCCAAAGTTCTTTGATGTCGCGCGGCGGAGAAGCAGTATCAGAGGCCGGCATCCTCCCGCGCACTTTAATTCCTCCCCGTCGACCTGACTCCTGCCGGGAAATATGAAAGTTGTCGGCAATGGCTTCGCTTCTCTGCGGGCAGGAATGAGCGGCCGGTATTTCCATTCCCTCGAGAACACGGTTATCGATTTCTGTCTTACTACGTTTCTCTCTGTGTGTAGCTCCCAGGTTGGTGCGGCGCTTTATTTATTCATACATGTATATACTTTGTTTGAGTCGCATGTGTCAAAAGGGCCGCGCCACACGTGAGAGCCGGCAGCAGGTCTTTCTCAAGGTGCGTGTGGCCGTTCGTGAAGCGACATTTATAAGTGAAACGCTGGTCAGAGGGTGAGGCGACGTTATCGCAAGTCTTATTACTCCGCCTAATGCCGTCACCACCCTGCATTCGTTGCGGCGGTGTGCGTGAAACTTCTGATTGCTGACACGCTCGACACTTCGATTCGGCGAATGTAGCGCATGGTTTCGAGACTTCGTTGGCAGCACCGGTCAAAGGAGTAAAAAGGGAATGAAAAGGAGCATTGCCAAGTGGCAAGAAAGGTGGCAAGCCAGCTGACGAGGATATGAAAAATGCGATTTGAGCTCGGTAATAAGACCTTTGGACCGACGTAGGTCAAAAAGTGCGCGTGAATCGCTCTTTTTTACTTTTATTTTTCTTGCACACACGTTGGCGATAGCGACGAGGTTTGAATTGATTTCGGATTGCGTGCGAGGGGAAATGAACTCGCGCAAGAGCATTTTTTTTTCTGTCTAAAGTATGCCCATTAAATATTTTGTTGTCACTTTGCCACCAAAATGTTTCCTTATTTTACTGTGTGTTTCTTTCATTTGTCCTTGTTTCTATTTTTCTCTGTACCTACCTCTGTCCCTCCTTGTACCTTTTCTGTGGCCAAATGCCCCACGTGGGTATGAGCCATGTTTTGAGGCCCCCACAACAACATTGACGCTGTGTTGGTCTGCTAGCGATGCTTTGATAAAACGGTGAAAATGTTACGCATGATGGACATCGTAGTGGGCGCTCCAGTTTAGTTTAGGACGCCTGGGTTTAACAGTTTCAACAAGAAAAAAAAAACTTTTTATGAGTATCAGATCGGAAATGAATAACTCGTTTATTTAGGCACTCAGACACTCTGCAAGCACGTTATGCCAGCAACTGCGAGATAAGATATGCATGCTAAGCGTATGTGCACCTACCCATAAATTGCTTATTATTATTATTATTATTATTATTATTATTATTATTATTATTATTATTATTATTATTATTATTATTATTATTATTATTATTATTATTATTATTATTATTTGATTTGTACACATATACACACAAGGACACAAAGGGATTAAGGAGGGAGCAAGCTGACAACTGCCACCGAGAGGGGCACAACGCCTGCCTACTCCTATAGGAGGAGGGAATAGAGGAAATGAAAACATGAGAAAAGAGGAAAGAAAGAAATGACGGAGACACAGACAGATTAACAAAACAAAACAAAACAAAAACAAAACAAAAATACACATAATGTCTATAAACGGGAGGCCAAGTCAGTGTCCTTCAGAAAACTTAGCAGGGCTCGATGGGCCTGGTCACGTCTTGCAGCGCTCCCCCTCAATATACATTAAACAGACACATGTTAAGAGTGCACCTTAATTGGTTCGTAACGGCTTTATTGTTTAGGGACAATCGATTACAGATCGTGGCAGCAATGGGGTGCACGCGGAGTACTTATTGCTCAGCCTCTGACCCATTGCCTATCGACGTCGCACTTCAAGAAAATACAACACGCCAATCAATACGTCGCGTACTGAGGCAGAATTCCAATTGACCCTGCTCCACTGCGACGAAGCACTAACCCAAGACCACACATAATTACGTACGGTGTCTTACAGAATGTGCCGGGTAAACAAAAGGGACAACTCTTAAATATCGTAGACGCATTGTCAAAGACAAGTCCAGTAACACCGCATCGAAGGAGGCGTACGGAGATTGATTACCGTAGCTTATGTGTGACTACTTAACGTACACGGTGTTTCACTTAACTTGAGACAAACTTTTAAAATATGCACAGAATACGTAGCTGGACAGAACCAATGTAGTGTTGTTTGCCGTCGCTTGGAGATACTCAGGTTAATTTTTGCATTCCACCTAATTGCATAATTAGTCCTAATTAACTAATCAAGTTCTTAATTATTATAATTAGCTGAAAAGTGTGAATGAGAAAATTGTAAAGCAACATGAAAAACTCCCGATGCAGCTTTCTGTTGCTGAATAGGTGCTACATAAAAGTGTTTTTCCGAGCGTGAAAGAAGCCCGCGAATACACACAGTGCCTCGAGCGGCCAGTTGCGCGGCAATTTTGCGTGTATTCGCAAGCGTCTTTCAGGCTCGGAAAAACACTTTTATGTAGCACCCATTCGGCAACAGAAAGCTGTATTGGGAGTTTTTCATGTTGCTGTCAGTTTTCTCATTTTCTCAATATCATCCGATAGATTGTCTCATTCTCTGACCAGTTTCTTGATAAGTATTTTTCCACTTTCCTTTTGGATAAATAAAACACGTGAAGCCGGAACTATCACTGAAGCAGAGTTGAAGCGAGTCTGAGGAGTTGTGGATACGTGCGCTGTGGTGAACGTAAATATGGCAGTATCACATAAATGAAATATTTTTTTTTAGTTGTCAGCCGAATGCCTGCAAGCACCACGGCCTCAATGGTCGCTCACTTAAAGGCCTTTGTCTTTTTTGCTTTGGCTGTCTGCTCTCAACAGCTGATCTGTTTAACGTACGCTCGAAACGCACGCACTTTTCACTCCACCCGCATTGTAATGCAACCATCGGAGTCGGGAATCGATTTCGTGAGCGGAATGTAATAGCCACTGATATCCCGTGGTGGTTTGCAAGTGACGCACTGCTTATGAACGCTAACATGACCCTTTCTGCAAGATGGCACGCTTGAACTTTGCAGGAAACGACGCCAGGTGAAGGCGTCATATTTTCATGAATCACGCTAACAAGTACAGGTATACCGAGATTCACCATGTCTTGAGGCTAGGAACATGATCGTACTTCGTAAACTGCTATCGAGCCACTAAGTGACTAGAAAGAAAAAAAAAATTCAGCAGACTCAAGAAATTTCTCCGACTCTAAACTCCTTTGCTGCGACACCACCAAGGCACTCAGCCTGACACCGACGTCTTCTCAAGAACAACTTCCTTGCAACGCACACAACGTCGTCCTTGTCCACCGCCATATTGCCCGTTGTGGCCTCCGAAATAGATGCACATACGACACCACTCTTAGAGTCCGTGTAGGGCGCAAAACCGTGCACGAACGGGATTACGACAAAGCTCAGCGCAAGCTCAGTGCTTAGCGTATTTAATTGCACATTACCGCCGGGTCGCGAGCTCGAATCTTGGTGGTGCGGAAAACTTTTGTTTCTCTTCGCCATATGGCAAGGGTGAAAGCTGAAGACGAAGCCGGCCTGACGACGAAGGCCTTCGGCGTAACGGGAAGACATACCGACACAGAAAGCTTAATTTCTAGCTCTTAAATGCTTTTTTCATTTAAAAACAATGATATAGTAGTTTTCGTGATTTGTAGAAAATCATACTGAAAATATTTATTTAAAAAAAGTTGGCAGCGTACGCAAAGTGCTAAAAGAAATATACTTTTTGGAGTGGCGCAGTCTGAAGCGACCGCTTTATTGTGGAAGCTTAATATATATAAAAAAATTACAATCATTAAAGAAGAAAAAAAAATGAGACGGAATGGTCAAAGAAGCTACAGTACCCGGGCATGAGCTCCGTAGCACGGTTGGTTGGACATTACCTTTTCTTGCCTTACGTGCACCAGCTTCGCCAAAGGAATGTCGTGTTCGAAGCTTCTTGCACAAATTTCGCATTCCGGTCGAGCGAGTTGGAAAGGCTGCTGCCGTCGGACTCTTCATTAGGCGTACACCGCGCGGTGTGATTCTTTTCGAGTGCCTATCAAAGGCAGCTGCAGGTTGGTGCACCCTCGTCGAAGTCGAAAAACAAGCGGCGCCATACCGCAGTACGCAGCGTGGGTCTTCTTTCTGCGCACGTCGCCGGAATATTTGCAGCCGCGTGAAACACGCACATACACGGAAGAATGGTGGGAATGGGTAGGAGGGTGACATGAACATTCTCACAAACAAAACGCTTCACAGGCAGAGAGACAGAGAGGGAGCAAGGAGAGAAAACGAAGGCGCGATGCGGTGTAAACAGATCAAGGATATTCTCTGCAGTGAATTCCGCTCGGAGCCCTCCATACTCGACTCGCATATATAACGTCGTTCGTTCATTCTGATGAGAATGGCTCGGCAGTGCGGAAGGAGAACCAGCTGGGTTGTGAAGGGGGGATCTTACGGGTTTGGGGGGGGGGGGGGGGGGGATGGTTGCGAAAATTCGACGAAAGCCGGTGCTTGGCGAAAAAAAAATAAATAAAAAAAAGAAACGTTTCGTGCAGTTTTGTTCCCGTCGCCACTGTCGAAGCCACATGTGCTATGTAGGAACAGAAGAAGCAAACGACAAAACTGTGTCTGGAAGGAGCTGGGTTGGAGTATACGCGTGCCATTTCTGCCGACATTTCCCGCCGAGCCTGGGGCTCCGAGGAAGACTCGGCTAGACGCCTTCCTTCGGAACGGGTTCGGTGCGGTTCCCGCCGCCGCGTTTCGCCACTGCCCGCGATGGTTTCCTGATCTTGGGAAATTGGTTTCCGCGTTTGTTTACGGCGCCCCGAGTAAAAAGTTGTTGATTGCATTCTCGACTAACGGCGCGCGGTATATAGGCGCGCTCTGCCGAAGCAGTTTTTAAAGTGAAGTGCGCCGGTTCCTCGCACTTTTCGGGGCAGAGTGCATACTGTCGCGGCTGCGAGTCCGGCCTTGCAGATACGCAGACGTCGGCGTAGGAGCTGCGTAGTAAGCCAGCCCCCAGACATCTGCGCCATGCAAGCGGAAGGAAAGCTGGCTCTATTATTGTTATTACTTTTCTTGCCCTCAAACACAGATAGCTTGAAAAGTAAGATTGAGAAAGAAGGAGGGAAGATAGTGAGTGGTTAGCATTTTGTTTTTGTTTTTCTTCTCCCTTGGAAAGCAATGCTCGCGCCTTCTACTGGTACAGTCGAGGGAAATATTTGCTTTAATTATTATTCTAATGGTGCCTTCTGTTTATCGCTTGGCTCCGTGAAATAGCTGACAGTACGACACGCTATATCCGGTCGCTTTATTTCGTTTCGAAATAGCCGTCAGGTTGCCCGTCTGCTGTCAGGTTGCCATTTCTATTCTCCCAACGTGCATTTACCTCATTGCACCGAGCTTGTAATCTTGATGGTCTGTGAGTGCGGTTTCAGTTCTCTAACGTTCAACATATCTTGATTTTGTGAGGATGGCGCTTGCACACGACTATAGCAGCATGGGTGTCTTGTTTGCTGGTATGCTTTTTTTTTTTAACGTAAACATCAGAAACAATTGGGCCTTTTTACGTAACACGACGTTAATGAGGACGGCAAACAAATGTATACTCTCGTGAGGGCCTTATGGTTGTTGGAATCGAATAAGAAATAACATGAAGCACTTAAGACAGCCGGAGCATTGTGATTATGGGTCTTGTAAAATCTGGAAGTGTAAAACAAAAGCGCATTAGAACATAGTGTTTATATTGCGCATAAGTTTTCCGCGCTAGTAAAAAAAAAAAAAAAAAAAAAAAAGTTAGTGTTAGCTATATCCTTACGAATATATAGAGCTGAGACACCTGAGCTTCTTTAGTTGCCCCGTTTAACGTTCTTGCACTATATATGAAAAACATCTGAAAACAACAAAGAAAGGAAATAAAGAAGAAGAAAATGTACGCGAAAACGTTTGCAGTATATCTCAAGTTGTTAAAGCGGAATAAGCCATTAAATTTAATGAAAGAAGTTGCGTTGGTTTTCTCCCTTTATGCGCCGAAAGAAAATTTTGCCCATCGAGGGCGTTGGGGAAGTCATTACAGCTAACGATTGTCCCTTCCGTAACTGGCTGTGTCGGGCTTCATCGTTTGAGGCTTACGGGCTATTCAGAACACGTACTCTTTTCTTAGTTTGCTTATTTCCTTTTCCTCTGCCATGCCTCCAATGTTGATATTTCGCTTACACATGCTTTTGAGGTGGTACTAGAGTTGGCCGCCAAGCTGGGTAGACTTACATAGTGCGTGCAGATACGCCCTTAAAACTGCTTAAGCAGATAATTTTCTTCTGGAGGTAGTACACAGTAGCAAAAGATTAGGATACGCACAATAAAAGTGGGCGACTATAAACAATAGGTTTTTTGCGTTATCAGAAGTTACTTCTGTCCATCGCTTGATTGTTGTCCTTTCGCCTTTGTTTACCTTTTTTTTTTCTCGTGTTATTCTAGTCTTACAACCATAAGAAGTCGTTCGCAATTATCAATCACGAGCCACGGGCTAGTTATGCATAAATATTGCGAGTGTAAGAAAAACAGGTTGTTTCTCTCCTATTCTCCTTTCTCAAGTAATAATAGCAAGGACAATAAAGTATGCATATTAAGAATACACGCCAAGTTTCACAAACGTTTTTTTTTTCGGAGAGAGAAACGCTAGTTCCGATGTGCTCAAAACTTTAAAAAATTGATCACGTCTCCAGCTTACGCATGTCGAATTTCATAGAACGACAGAAAGCTGAGCTAGTTGGTAAGGATTCATAATGCAAAAAGGTAAGGCGTGCATACACGGACAAAAGAGGAGAGACGTGGACAACACGAACGCCGACTATCAACTGAAGGAAGCACTGAGGCGAAAAAAGAAAGAAGACTGAAAACTCATCTGCGCATGCTCTGGAATGGCAGCACCCCGTGTCAATCGGGTACACGTGCCAGTCTACGTGAGATATAACTGTTAAGGCATTTGATCTCTTCATTATGTAAGGTAATCGAAGGCTGACTCACGCACGCACTTCCACCATTATTGATATGCCAAGCCTCGAATTTCATGCAGTCTTCATATGGGAGGTTACTATTACCCACATGAAGCTCACAATTATCTTCTGGCGCGAGGGGTCACCTGAACAAGGCAGCGGTGAGACCTATACTGCGCGCATAAAACGGGGTGCTAAGTATCTGTTGATCTGGGGCGGACTCCACAAGATTTTGAAGCAGGCAATGCCCCACACGAGAAACTTATTCAGTACAGCTGTAGCTTGGAGGGCATCTCTGAAGAACTATCAAGCGTTACCTGGGATATCGCAACACCTAGCGAGGTTACGAGGACTGGTGACCCCCTTAGGGTACGGCCACGCTAGCGGCAAAAACGCGCGTTTTTTGACGCTAGCGTGGCCGTACCCTTACAGTGCTCATCGCGTCTTCTGATACAGAGACCTTCCTGACAGGAGGGAATACTGTAGTTCAACTTGCATTTCATAAGGACATAACAGGGAACGTCGACGTATTATGTAGTATTAACGAAAGAGTAGTGTTCGCTGTTATAAAGCCCCCCCCCCCCCCCCCCTCCAAGAAAAAAAAGTATAATGTATAAGCAGTACAGCTATACGCACCAACGTGCAGTCGTGACTATGAAGAGCTAGAAAGCACCCATGCACCCATGGCTACTAAAGTCCCTATACAGGGTGTTTCAGCGAACACTTTCAAAAATTCTTAAAGGTTGCCTGTGGCGGATAGCACAATTCTAGTTCAGGAGCTGGTCTACTTGAAGAGCGGACATTACTTGCACATGAAATTGAAATGCATAATCGAATAATTAACAGAAATTCACTAATTCAGTTTCTAACTGATTACCTGATGGCCCATATTGCAATTTACAAATTGTAGTCGTGGAGTTCGCAAGGCGGATCCACTTGGAACAAATTCTCGGGATGACACCAGTTTCGAGATATTAATTCCCGAACTTTGCAGAGAAATGCATTGGCGTTCCAGTTAGGTTCTTAATAAAACGTCGCTTTATGCATTGAAGCACAAAATTAACTGGAACGCCAATGCATTTCTCTCGGAGATACAGGAGAGAATAAAGCGGCGTTGATCAAAGGATGGCGGTACTTTTCTTATATAGGGATTTTAATGGCTACGGGTGCATTACATGCATCCGTAGCCATGGGTGCATGTAATGCAAAAATTCGGAAAAAAGGTAGGCAGCAAAGAAGGTCATTAAAAATTGTGGCAGCGACTCTGAAAATAATACTGGAGGTGCAGTTGGTATAGTTCACGGAAAAGAATAGTTTAGGAACAATAAATACATTTTTTTTTCTCAAAACGCAGTAGTCGGAAGTGGACGAATAAAGCTTTTCATCATTATCTTGCTGAATTTTTCATCTTTGGCCTTGCAAAGTTAGAATCACATTATTGCATATAATGGAGGTTGGAGAAGAGGCTCCAGTGTCTTCTTATTCACATTAAAATTTTAAAAAATGCGACCATAAGGGAGCGCAATAATTTATACTATGCATCTATCCCAGCATCATGAAGAATTTAGAGGTGTTAGGCAGGTTAAGCTATAGTGACAACAGATTGGTGAAGTACAGTTTCATCCACCGCCGTGGTCGGGAGGTTTGTTGGCTGACATTCCCAGGGCGGTTGATACGTGTATTCAATAGCCTAAGAAAGTAGATGGATGGGCAGCCGTTGCTATAGCTCAATTGGTAGGATGTCGTATCCGGCATGCGAAGATTTTGGGTTCAGCTCCCATCACTGGCAAGGTGTTGCTTTCTTTCACTTCCATTTTACTATATTAAGAGTACAAAGCTTATCTCATCTGAGTCCTGACAGATCATAATTCATTGTAAGTTTTAACTGAAAATTGTTGACTTGCCTTGAATTCATTTCCTGTTACTTCATATATGGTTGTAACAAAACTTTAATCCCCACGGTACCTCAGACTTTTCTTACCCTTTTTCGAGGCGTAAAGTCATCGACCCATCGAGCGCGGGGAAGATTTTCTTGTCATTTGTTGTTTGCGAGAGACGGTTTGCTTACAGTTCATTTCGATGCGAAAGCGTCAAATGTCCCATTGAGCGAAAAAGCTGGCGTCTGTCGTCTGTAGCAACGAAACGGCACCTAAACTCGCTTAGCCATTGGCTGCGACGTCATGTGACGAGCGGCGCTTCGACGGAGCAGAGCGGGCGAAAGGGAACACCAGCTGTAACGTTAGCGTGCCAGGTGTCGTGTGAGGGGAGAGGGCATCACCGCGTCGGTGGTATGCGGTACCGCAGGTTGGCGCTGAGCCGTGCTCCCTCGAGGGCTGCAGAAGATAAGCGCCAAGCTTTCCTTTCTCAAACGAACCACTAATTTAAGGCCAACCTCCATGGAGCGAAAAAGCGACGAACTTTCGGCGGCGGCGGCTCAGCGACGGCCGCCCGCCGCCCGACGTAAAAAAATGACTGTTCGCCGCCGATCCACTCTCTCCAGATATTCGCCGCCCAGCGAACCGCCGCCGCCGGAAGTCGTCGCGCGCGGCGGAGAGCGTGGACCAATCGGATCACAGCGCAGAGGTTGACTTCCGCCGGTCGCCCGTCGACGGGAGTTCTGGTTGTTGACGCTTGCCACCCTAGCTTGGCTACTGTACGGCTATTTCCTACCTTCGTTTCAAACGCTCGTTTTCCAGCGCCGTTTCACGTCCTTGTTGGTTGTTCTGCCTGAATGTTATAGTGAATAATATGTGGTCACTGCTTGTTTTGTGTACTCTATGTAGTTAGAGGCCAATGTAGTTCACTCGCACATCCGAAAAAAAAAAAAAAAACGCGAGCTGTAGCATCGCGTATGTGCGGCATATGGCAAGCCACGTACGTAAAACATGGCGGCGGTCCCCGCTGCCCGCTTCGAATTGAATTTGGCGTGGCTTTGGTAGAATTCGCTTTGTTCGTAGCAAATGACTGCGTAAACGGCTTTCGCTTAGTCTCAGGCCGCTTCGACGACAATGTATATGGATAACCTTGTGGCGTTTTCGAGATCGCTTCTCGTCTCAAACGACACGAAGCCTAAGGAGGGAAATTTTCGAGATATGTCAGCGTCACCTATCGATGAAGTCGAGAGATAGGCGCGACGATGGCATATGGCCTCTGAGACCGGAAGATCTCGCAGGCCAACTAAAACTGTAATAAACGTGCGCTGCTTAGCGTACGCTGTACTATAGCGCATAGCGTACGCTATTAGTTGCGTACGCTATACTAAAACTGTCTAATAGCTTTCCGTGTTTCCTCGATGGCCGGGCAGGCTCGAAGGCGGAAGCTGACGGGAGAAAAACTCAGTGCAGAGAGAGCCGTAAACAAACACAGGGTGACAGACGAGGGATAGGTATCGGCGAAATACCGACGTGCCGCGTATTCACAAAAAAGAAAGTGACAGTCTAAATAGATTCCGGCTAACAGCAAACACTTATTGTACGCACGTTTTCAGATCAGGTGCCTTATTTTACGTGTAAAAACATTGATTTAGGCGCTGTTTTGCCTTCTGCTTTCATTCGCCAACGACGCTTTCGTAGGCTATCCCGTCTGGCCACAATGACTTCTAGCGAGCCGCGTCGACTCCATGGTCGCCGGCGTTCGCCGGCTCTTGGTTGCATGGAGTATGGTGTGACGAATTCGCGACGGCGCTTCGCGCTCGATTTTTCGTCACGTGAAATTCGTCGCGAATGTTCGCTGCATGGAGGTTGGCCTTTAGTAGTAGTACCGCAGGCTGCTTGCTGGTTCGAGCTGCACGTACCGTTATGGTACATTCGCAGCGCAAAACGCGAAGAACTGCTCAGCGCCGTTCAATTGGACATTAATGCTTTCGCATTCACAACTCATAAGAAATGCTTAGGTGTCCTCGACCTTTTTTCTGGGAGATGATGTTTGACGGCGCACAAACTCGCACACCCACATGCATGCGTGCACAGTGGCACATAAGCTAACGCATTACTGCGTACACGGCGCAAGTAATTGAAAAACCCATGAGCTGCGCACTAATCTGAGCGCCTCTCCCCTTAATCCCTCCAACAGGCAAAACGATTTCCGTTACAGCAACATCCAGTGCAGAATCTATCTGAGGAACGCATACTTGTAATGTTTTTGTTTTTCATTCTTTAACAACAGTAGATACCAGAACAGATGCACGCACACACATACAGGCACGTGCACACGGAACTCAATCCGCTGACAACTCCGGAACGGACATGCAGAATGCCATTTGTAATTTCCGCTCCGGGCGTTTACGTTAGTTTACATTAGTTTACATTCGAGCGCAACGCCTCCTTCCGCTTCTTATTCCGACTCGTGCGGCAAAGCGGCGAGCTCCTCCGTGCTCCAGAAATCCATTCAAGACCGATCGCACTCACCGCCTAGTTTTCCGTTAGCTTTTGCCGCTTCGCTCGCTTCCGCCGCCAATGCGAACGTAGCCTCAGGTAGATGTCAATTTTCCCCCTGTCACTTGCGTGCTGTCTGTATTTTACTCGATTCACAACAGGGTCTCTACAAAGTGCGCGTCGCATTTGCAATCGCCAGCGTAAGAGAAAACTGGTAAGATTGGTGCTGCGTCGCCGAAGCAAGGAACTGCCTGAGACTCTTCAGAAAGGCGGCAATAATTGCCGGCTATTACGCCACTGAAGTCACTTCGGGGAGAGTCGCCTTGCTATCTAGTAGGGTGGCTTGATTGATTGAGTAGTTGTTGTGAGAGTTCGGTGCAGTCGTTTCATCCCTTTCCGGCATGCACGTCGATATCACAGAACGAGAAAAAGCAGCAACATAAGCAAATGTGTGCGAAGTTTCGAAGGAGGCAGTCGCTGGTGTAGAGGGGTGGTAGGGGGACGGGGGGGGGGGGGGGGGGCGAGCCGAAGGGTATGGGCGATGAAAAGGCTGTCGCATGCGAGAAGCTCACTTGCATGCTGACGGAAGGAGGCTAAAAGCCCTTGGCTCCTTTGCCCATCACTTGCGTGCACTTTCATCCTGCTTATTTTTATGAATATCGTGAGAAAAAGTAATAAAGAAAGAAGCGGGTCGAGCACGCTCCACTGGCTTGTCAGAAGCGGCAACGCATGTCATCGATCACGTGAAACAAAAACTAGCTGCTGACGCCCTTGGACGCCTTTGGATGTATATATATATATATATATATATATATATATATATATATATTTGCCTCCTTCTTGTTGGCTGTTTTCGGACTCTTTGGACCTGCTATGATTTGTTTGTTTCTTTCTTTTTTTACAGTATGCAAAGCCTCTTTCACTGAGAATTTGAAGGCGCCATGATCGACGAGAAAAAGCTTACGAAACTGGGTGGCGTGTAAGCGCCGCGACGAATTGAATCCGACAACTTCCTGGCGACTGACTGCAACCTTATCAAGTAATATACTGAGGTGCCAAAACTATGCGGCTCTACGTTCCCGCACGCGGTTATCGCTGGGTGTTAAAGAACGTTGGCACTGCCACGTTTTCTATAATGCTTATTTACGCATAAACAATGTGTAAATCGGTATGCCAGGTAGAATTCTTGCGTAAATATTGAAACATTTAGATTTTTTTTTTCCGGGGATAGCTGTTACGGGCTCACTCCTCTGGTCGTTTTGATGTCCGCCGGCGTCGTGGCCGGAATTCCAAAATCATTTTACGAGAAAATTAGAAAGCAAGACCCTCATTCTGCCGCGGGGATTCGAACTTACGACCAACAGATTGGCAGCCACTCACCTGTGAAGAATACTGATCCTGGAGAGCGCGATCGCGCCATCAGCTGCCATGATTGGTTGAAGCACGCTCAACATCTGTGTTCATGAATAAAGCTGGCCTCCACGCCTTCTTCGTGTTCTAGCACGTCGCCTTCCCAGTTTCGGATGCGGTTCTAAATTGACTTTTCTTCTTCTACATTGATTTACTTTAATGACAATGATCGAGCGCGTCTGCTTCGTCTTGATTAGTCTTATAGCGCACGGCTTCTTCTCATGTTTTCTGGATGGCGCTGACGTCGTTTGTTTTCTTCAAGGTTAGCTGGAGGCTTATAATGGGGTAGCCCAAACGTATAACTTTAAAGAAAAGAGCCGTACGAATATAGCAGTAAGAAGTTAAAAGATTGTTTTAGTAGAGACAATTAGGTACCGAAGTCCGGATAGGTAAAAGGAGAAATAAAAATCGAGTCTTTCCACTTCGCCACCGGGATGCGCAACTTCCACAAACCAATACGACTCACACTTCTTTTACTTCTCTGACGGAGATTGCTCGCTCGCACCCGCGAATGTTCACTCCAACAAATGCCGCACAAAACAGTCCAAGACTTACTGAGTATTATATTTCGTTCAGCTATCGCGTCACTGTTTCGCGTTTATGGGCGAGGAGGAGGAATAAACTTTATTTTAAAAAATGAGCAGACGCTAAAATCGTCCGAGGTGGGCGGCGTCCCTAGTCCAGGATGCCGTGGGCCTGAGCCGATAGCTTGGCCCTGCTCACCAGGCGATGCTGGTCTTCAGGGCTCGGGCTTGTCAGCTGGGCCTCCCACTGCTCGACGGTTGGTCCGGTGATGGTGTTGTCGATGGGTTTTGTTGACATTCCCATACCATGTGGTAGAGGGTATTGGGCGCAGAGCAGAAGGCGCATTTGTGAGTATAGCTGGTAGGATACATGGCGTGTAGCAGGGTGCCGTGCGGGAATGTGCCGGTCTGTAGTTTGCGGAAGATCACTGCCTCTTCTCTTGTTAGCTTGGGATGCGGGGGTGGGTAGATCCTCCTGCCCAGTCTGTAATGAGTCAGGATATCGGCGTATCTTTTCGGGACGCTATCATGTTGGTCTGCCGGTGCTCGTGAACCCGGTGGGATAGCCCGGAGAATGTGATCTCGGGCAGCAGCGTTAGCCGCTACATTACCCGCCAGGGACTCGTGTCCCGGGGCCCAGACAATGTACAGTTCTGGGCGAAACAATTTTTTTTCTCCATCTTACCGTGTGACACAAGGTCACTACTACAGGGCCCGCAGTTAACAGCTGTGAGAAGCATGCTTTCCTTCACGTTTGCAGCTGCGACATTCTACGCCGGTGAAAGCAAAATGTCGAAGGCGGGTGCACGCTTTCGGTGATCTTGTAAGATTCTCTCGCGGCAAAGAGTTAGGCCTAGAAAGTTCAGGTTAGCCCACTTTTCAAGAGACTGCTCGCTAAACAAATGTGAAGTGGGAATTTTGTGGAGAAGTCAATCAAGTGCCGCTCTTTAACAGTACAACTCTCTAGAAAGGCACAAAGACACAAGCGCAGAACCGGTCATGTGCGTGCTATATCTGCGTAGGGTCCTGAGCTGTTCGGATGACAAATATTACAGCTGCGTGTCGATTCAACCCAAGCATAATGTCCAGTCTTTACAACTTAGACTATGCAGACTATAAAATGCTTATTTTGGAATTCGACATATACGCTCAGGAGGGCACTTCGATTTCAATGGGCCCACCTTTGACGTTAACCAAGCCTGGTTTCATTACTCGTGTCAGTGTTGCCGTGGCCTTGACGGAGGCGTTATAGGCCTTTGGTTCGAGTTATGTGACACTCTATATATTTAGTGGTGGTTAAGTGAACAATAAAACAATATATATGTGTAAAACAAATACACGCCTATGCGTGTGTGTTTCAGACATATATTCAATGTCAATATTGCTCAACAATTCTCAATAGTACGCAACATTACTCAACAATATGTCAACAACAATTAGTCAATGACTTTACTGTTGTGAAGCGCTCAACAACTTTATTGTTGAGGTATTGGTGTGTACGTTCAATAACTATTGAGACAATATTGAAAGGATATTGTGTCAACAATTCCTCAACAATATGCCAACAACATTTCAATAGTCATTTTTATAAGGGATTCATTCTGTCCTTGATCATTTCGTTATCCCCGGTGAGCTATTCGCCAGCACACTTCGTTTCTCTTCATCCCGCAACAGCCACATCCCCCCCCCCCCCCCTACCCCCCTCTGTTAGCCGCGGGGCAGTTCAGGTTGTTGTTGTTGTTGTTGTTGCCTTTCAGGTGTCTGCGCAAGAGCTAGTCAGTTACCTCTTCTGCCCGTTCGCTCAAGAGGAAATAAAAAAGAATAACGCTTTGAACCCGTATGCTTCAATGCACGTGGCTCTCTTTGTGGTTGCAACAGTGTCGAAATTATGCAGTTTTGCCTTTGCCTTCATTGAGCTGTCAGAGCATGAACCTAACATTTCCTGGTCTGATCCCAGCTGAAGCCAAGCACTTAATAATTATGCCCTCGATTTGATTTATTCTACATTTTTCACTGCATTTGTTTAAAGAGTGAAAATATGTTACACTTCTCTGCAGAATAATGCCTTGCAGGCGTAACCATAAAGAAGGTGCCGTGCCTCGGCACTGAGAATGAACATGGGGCCCCGGATTCGCGAAGCGACTGCAGTGACTGATGTACGCGGCCACGGGGACAACTTTTGAATAAGGAAACCAAAGCAGTAGCGGAGCGCTTGGTGCAGCACTAAACCCCCCCCCCCCCCCCCCCCCCCCCTCTATCTGGGAATAAGCGAGAGAGAGAAAAAGAAAAAGGACTTTACCAATGCTGTTTTGTTATTGACCCCGCGGCAACCTCCAGAGGAAACAATGGGGTTAGAATAATAAATTGCTAGGCTACTTGGTTTGACATTTTTCATAACGAGCAGTGTTCAACTGGTACGGAAAGGCGGCTTGAGAAGTTGATAGGAAAGAGTGCATTTTCTGTCAACTCTCACCCGCCACGGTAGCCAACTGGCTATATCGTAGCGCTGCTAAGCTGGAAGGTTCAGTTCCTGCCGCGGTGGCCGCTTTTCGTTGGGGGCGAAATGCAAGAACGCCCATGTACGTTAAAGTCCACTTCGTGTACGCTTAGGTGCCCGTTAAAGAACCCCAGGTGGTCAAAATTCATCCCAAGTCCTCCACTACGGCATGCCTCATACCCATATCGTTGTTATGGCACGTAATAATTCGCCCAATTTTTCAAGCTGCCTTTCTGTACCACTTCAGCCCTTCTCTTTCAGAAAAAACTAAAACAAAAAATGGTGTTGGCGCTGTCTGGTGACGTAAACGACATGTCATCAGCGGAATTCCGACGTCCAATGGGAGGTACACGAAGCTTACCCAACCTCTAGTGAACGTCATATCAGGGAAGAAAAAAAAAAATCGGTGGATCCGACGCTTATGTGGAAATCGGCGTTAATTAAGCGACGTTTTCGGTGATGTTTGCGCATATAGGGCGCTATAACGTAAAATGATTCCAAACTGTTTTGATTCAAATTTCTGCAATCAGTCTCCACGATTGGTCAAAACATTCTCGGGCCACTCCCAACGTCGCCTGTCTGTCACGCGACGTGACGAAAACCGCGATAGCTCCCCCTCTGATATAACGTGTACACACTGATTATGCATGATTAACCACATAAAAGAAAAATAGTCATTCCTGATTCGAGACCTTATCACCATTAGCCCTCTGCTATTGGTCCAATGTATTGTGGCTACGCCTACTTCGCCTGTCTGTCACGTGACGTCACAAAACCGCGAAAACTCACCACGTCAAAGTGACGTGTACGCGAAAAAAATGCATTAATATGCCGAACAAAACTGAAAATTTTTCTGAATAGCCACAGACTGCCCCGTTCCGAAAGGAATAGAAGATGGCTGCCCGCCGATCGCTCAGGCCCTTGCTACTCGCAGCTGCCGGTGAGCATGTATTTATTTGCGCATGATAAACCTTTTTGCGTGGCAGTATAACGTTATCGAGCCCCTTCGGCACGCATACATGGCTCTGCCAACTCTTCCTTGCTGAGGCTCCTTTTTAGCGGCATTCTTATCCTTCCGTTGCACGCCGCCGCGATTTTCGACCAGCCACCGCAAGCTAAGTAGGGCGAAGCGGACCAATCGGAGAAGCCGGCACCACCCTCTTCATGCGGTTATCTATTTTAACTGTGCTGACTCGGCCCCATCGAAACCCTCTTCACTAGAGCGTGCTCCTCGCCTCTTGTCGGCCAATTAGATAAGAAAAACCGCTGAGTATAGACAATGTTATTGGTTTTGAAAGCGAACGAAGGTGACCTCCTATAAACGAGGAGAGTGTTTGATTGGGTTGTTCAGACAACGCTGCGGGTCACTGCCCGATGCTTGCGTCGGTGGTTACGTAAATTTGACGTCAGGAGTTCGGAATCAAAACAGTTTGGAATCATTTTACGTCATAGCGCCCATGGTAAAGTAAATGTTATGCAACCGTAACGCGAGCGACCGAAATGCTTATAGAAAATGACGCAAATTAAGTGTTATTTTACACACACAAAACTTTCATGACGCAAGGGCAATCCAATGTTGAATCAACCAGGTTATGGGGTTTGACGTGCCAAAACCACCATCTGATTATGAGGTCCGCCGTAGTGGGGGACTCCGGAATAATTTGGACCACCTGGGGTTCTTTATCGTGCCCCTAAATCTAAGTACATGGGTGTTTTCTGCATTTCGCCAACATCGAAATGCGGCCGCCGTGGCCGGAAGCAATCCAATGTTTAACCAAACGTAACGCCATCGGGCAAGTGCAACGTAATGACGCAAATGTTTAGATGCAGGCGCGGCCTCTATTTAAGGGCGACAATATGCACATTAAGTTAATGCACATATACACTACGGTGATGGCTTATGTTGCCAACTTCTTGTGTACCTACCTCTCTGTTGCCGACTTCTTATTTACTTCTTGCCCCTGGTAATGAGTACAGTGGGTATCAGGTAGCACTATACCCGGATGACGAAGCAATGACGGTGACGACGTGACGACGAAAGAGTGTTTGTGCTGGATATCACGTCATCGCTTGTGTATACCAACTGCAGGCCACGGACGCCTTGCTTTGCTCTATATCCGACGCTGGCCGGTACTGCACTCGAAACGGCAATCGGCACCCGGCACATAACCAGTGGCCCAAGTTGTGTAATCGGCAAGACAGCAGCAGCCAGCACCCGAAAAGTGGGGAGAAGTGCTAAAGAAAGCCTCGCTTTAAAAACAACGTCGCGCTTACATGCCGCCTTCGGCTGTAGCGTTGCAATCATATGATCGCGTTCACACTGAGACATTCGGCGTCTGGAGCGGCGCGGAACCCAGTTCGGCGGCGGCGAGATCCGCCGGAATAGCCCTTTCCGCGCCGATCGGTCCTGGACCGATTTTTGCGGCAGCTGCCGCCGGATTCCCTCACTGCGGACCAATCGGAGCACGAGTCAGAAATTGGAAAGGTGGCGGCCAAGTCCGACGCGCTCGTCATGTCGCAGTCTTCAGGGCTCGTCGCGACATCGGGAATGCTCATCGAATTAGTGCGTAACACCCCATCCTTTTCGACAAGCACCACGTGAAGCACAAGGACAATGTGACCTGACAAAGTGGCGTGATCCAGCTTCTGGCGCTCTTGCAGAGCAGGACGAACCCACCAGCGCCGCTGGCGTCGTTTCTTTGGCGAATGCTTCTTCCACGCGTCGTGCATCGCCAGAAAGGTGCTTGCCAGCAGGCTTAGCGTCATCGTCGTTGCAAGCAGTAATGAAGAGGCGCAAAATAAAAAACATGCGAACTCTAAACGAGAGGCGATAACGGCGTAGTTTCGATAGAGTGTGCAGAAAGACGCCGTGGGTCCAGCGAACGCCTTGGCAAGCGCCGAGGGAAGCGCCCATAGGCTGAGGCGAGCTCACGGGCTGAGTAGCTGTCGTCTGCTCGGACGCACCGTCGTTGTTGCGGCGTTTGCATCGTTTCCGTCGCGCTTTCTCCATTTTGTTGACAAAATCACTGTATCCACCACAGAGTATCTAAACTAGAATACAGGGCCGCGATATTGTAGCGATGCCTTATGACTTATTTTACACTAGTCTTATCATCCACCGCTCACGGCCGGCTGATCCCGTTGATAACGCGAGCGGACCATCGCTCTGACCACTGACAAAGCGCGATAACGCATTATTACTTTAAAGGCATCGCTACAAAATACCGGCCCAGCAGAGTGAAACGCCTGTCAAAGTTCCATGCTGCTGCGGTAGGGTCTGCGGCGCCACAAGCGTCTGCGGCGCGGTAGGCAAGCAGTATGAACGACGCGAATTTCGGCGGCAGCAGAATTCTGTTCGCTGTAGACGCCGGATTCCCCAATGTGAACGTGGATACACTTACATGCTTACACACGCGTGCACACACATATGCATACGTGTGTGCAGACTCATATGCACACTCATATCGGATATGAATAGAAAATAAACGAATGGAGCCATGGGCTTGGTACTCGTACCTATTCTGCATGTGAGCAGCTCTTGGTAAATCTGCTGAACTACAGCTGTCGTATAGAGCATCAAAGCAGTACGCCAACCGCACAGGCGTCGCATTTTAGATCTTAGTTGTAGAAGTGCTGCAAATAAAGCGCAACACTCACCATCGATAACATAATGCAACAACGTGTGCAAACCGACACAACAACTTGCGGAGCATAAAGGCAGCCGTTGTCATCGCAAACATACTTATAGCACTTGGGCATGTGCATTTGACACATACTCATAAGCTGAGCAAAATATAAGTGCAGGAGCCCTCGAAAGCCTAAAAAAATCGCCGCATATCCACGACGTGAATGATGATGAGTGGGCGAAGCACCGGGGGATCATTCGGGTAAACCAGAGCTACGGACGAGAGAGAAAGAGAGCGCGCGTCGGGAACGAACGCTCTTGTGTACGCCCCTAGCTACGGACGAGAGAGAGAGAGCGCGCGTCGGGAATGAACGCCATTGTGCACCGCAGCGCCCCTATACTCGCGGACAACTTTCTGTGGCAATGAAAGGAAAGCTACGGAGGCAAAGCGCGCACAAGTGAGAGCGCTACTGAAAAGAGTCCCGCGTTTTAATCCAGGTGCGTGTAGGCTGGGGAAGAGAAAACACAAACAGCTTATTAGCAACAGTTAAATAAGACAGAACACACCACTGAGTGTAAAAGTTTATTTATTTTGCGGCATTTCCGTTCCGCGTCTGGGCAAACGCGAAACCGTCGCACGTGAAAGCTGCGTCAATTCAGCGTCTGTACGGAGCAACCAAAAGCACTCTCAAACGCTGCCGGACTACTTGGTGCGGTAACACATGTGCAGCATCCACGCGCGCGTAGCTTTCCCTTCATTACCACAGAAAGTTGTCCGCGAGTATAGTTACGGACGAGAGAGAGAGAGAGCGCGCGTTGGGAACGAGAGAGAAAGAGAGCGCGCGTCGGGAACGAACGTCCTTGTAAAGTAAAAGTACCGCCATCTACTCTTTCCTCCGCCGCCTCCTCTCCTAAAGCGCTTGCTTTTTTCTTTACTTTTTGCTTGCGAAAGCCAAGTCGACGGTGGCGCACCTAGAAAGTCCACGTTGAAGCTTTCAGGCCGGGCGCGCGCCGCCGCCGCCGCCGGCGACTGCGCAGAGGACTTTCAACATGGCTCTGAGGCGGAAAAAAAGAAAATATAAAGAAGTGAAAAGCGCGCGCTATCATCGTCCAATCGGAGATATAGGAGAGAGAGAAGCGGCGTTTATCAAAGGATGGCGGTACTTTTCTTATATAGGGACTTTACGTCCTTGTAAAACCCCTCTATATAAAAAGTAGCGACACTCTCCTCCTCCGCCTTCCCTCCTCCACGTTTCTCCTCTCGTTCGCGCTGCTTTTTCGACCGTTGCGCCGCCTACACCACTTGAAACACGTGCACTTGTTTATCTTTCGCCGCTGATCAGATTCGACGATCGCCGACTGTGTTCGCCGCTATCGTCGGGCTCCTCGCCAGTCGGTAGACGTTTCTCGGGCGAAAATGGCGATGGAGCGTGATCGTAAACAAACGCAGCCAGCGCCCGGGGGCTCGACTGTCCACGTGATGTCATTAGGCCAATACCGACGCGGCGTCGGCGTCGGACTGGGTGTGCGAGGAGGCGGCGGCACTCTTCAAAGCATGACGCTACTTTTATATATAGGGGCTTTACGTCCTTGTGCACCGCAGCGCCCCTAGCTACGGACGAGAGAGATAGAGCGCGCGCGTCGGGAACGAGAGAGAAAAGAGCGCGCGTCGGTAATGAACGCCCTTGTAGGGTGCCTCGATGCCCAGCGCCGCCGTCACCCTACGCCCTTGTGCACCGCAGCGCCCCTAGCTACGGACCAGAGAGAAAGAGAGCGCGCGTCGGGAACGAACGCCCTTGTGCACCGCAGCGCCCCTAGCTAAGGACGAGAGAGAGAGAGAGAGCGTCGGGAACGAGGGGGACGAGAGAGAAAGAGAGCACAGCTGCGCCTCTAGCGGGAGCGGCGAGTACTAGCGTGGCTACAACAGCGCGACGGCGGACAAGGCTCGACCCTATTAGGAGCTTCGCCCCTAAAAGGAAGGCATAATGAATGCGCGCGTTTTCAAATGTCACGCAGACTGCACAACGTGTTATACGGGTCATCGACAACATAGTACAGTATGAAGGTCATTATATCGTATCTAGAAAAAAATGTAATGCTAAGAAGAAGTAGTTTAATGATTTGAAAATGTAATTATTAATGCCAAAAAATGACCCAAAAATACGGCAGTAGTCTGGGATATGCACGTCACATGCCGGATGCCGTTGCATAAAGCATATGAAATTACATAAATTGGTTTCAAGTGAGCACTCTAAAAACATCAGTATGACAAATTGACAGTTCGTTCTATACAGTGGATGAAACAACCTACGCGTACACTCGTCGTGGTTGATTGAAGCAATAGTTTTTATAACAGCAAATCGTTGAGAAGGAAATTGATACTTAAATGTGATACCCGAAAGGCCATACACGAACCGGGAAGAGTTAACAGGTGAACTTAAGTGTCCCTGACTTGATTACGAGAACACTATGGGAATTTTCGAACATGGTCTATACAGGAATAAATCTTCATTGCTGGACCAAGCTTTATCTCCATGGTCTTCACCAGATGATGCATTTTCAGATAAAGCATTGCCTCACCATCAATCAAATGAATGCGGAACTTTGTTGCTTCGTCCGCGCAGCCTTGAATCCATCTGATAAATTCCACTACCTCATCTACAGTCCAACTTTCAGGTGTCTTGCTTGCCAGTACTGACGGCCTCAGTGGTACAACCACATATGTCAGCCGAATCGGGCCACGGGCCCCGGTATGGCGATGTACAGGACAGGGATTGTCAGTCATGGTCGCTGCTGGACCCGTGCTATGTGATGAAACAAAGGCCAAGGTTGGCGAAAGTGTAGATGGAGTCAGTTAAGAGGCTTCTCGGATGATGCGGGCATCGAGGTGTGTGGTAGTGAGTGATGTGGCCACCAGATAACCATGGATTTTGCGGAGCGGCTTTGGCACAGATGCAATGCTTACTTGAAGCATGGCCATAGAACAGTCACCGATGAAACGGAGGGCGTTATGGTAGCTACGGTACCATTTCAGTTGTTCGGCTTGGTTATAGCGGGTGTTCCGGCAGCGCGGCCTCGCAAGTGAAGATTCCTCTTGGCCTCTACGTCAGGAATTGGCGCAAGGAAGACCAGGACCACTGCAGGCTAGAGATGAACGCTGTATGTAGACCACTGGAGTACGGAGCTTACTGTGGATGGCGCGCGGACATATATGAGGAAAACTGATGATGATTGCAGTTTTTCTTGCACGCACATTTTATGCGTTGAGCATTCTTTGTCTACATCAGGTGTTTTGAGTCTGTCTATCGATCCTGCCTACCCATCTAGCCTCTTACGCCTACCCAGTGGTCCAGAGAGAGAGAGAGAGAGAGAAATAAAGCTTATGCAAAAGCAAGCGTAGGGAGCTCTCCGCTCTGCAGTGGCTGGTCCCCTCAGTCCAGGGCCCAGTGGCCTTAGCTGCCCTTCTCGCTCAGTTGACCAGCTTGACACCAGCTTGAGCTGGTCAACTGAGATTTTGAAAGTTTGTAGTTTCCTGGCTATTTGCGGCCCACTATGAGGCGTGACTGCTCTGAAGGCGGCCTTATGCGTATGCGTCCGGTACGCTACTGCGGAAAAGAAAACAGCGAATGTAATTACACTTCATCCGCAATTATCGTGGCTAATTTTGCAATCATGCAGGAGTCGCATAGCCTAATTAGAAACACAATCATTAAGGCAATTACACAGTTATTAATAATTAACAATGCTATTTACATCACATGGAATCGAACCCGCGTATACTCGGCACTAGTACAATCCCAAAGCGCACATCCTAACGATCCCACCACAGCGCCACTACGCTCAGATGTGTTCTTTTACGAGGTATATAGCTACCAAATGTATCTGAGGAATCGGCGGCGGTGGGTGGAGTTTCTCTGCAGTGCTGTGCTGTTGAGTATCGGAATATGTCTGCGTTTGAATCATTTGCATTCCTTGCTACTGACACGTGTACATGTTTATCTTTCACCGGTGACTTCTTTTCACCGGTTAACAAACGTTAAACGATATCGCTATAGGCACAGGACGCGCCTGCATGTATCGGAAATTTCTCGAACGTTATCGATGCTTCTATCCGTTGTCTGTTGTCACCGACGCTTATGTAATCTGATTGAATAAGCGACGCGAATTGTCTAGTACTTTCTGGAAGACACGCGGGCACCAGGGATTACCCTGGAACCTTCGATGACTCATGTATAAAAGCCGACGCGTTTCTCCGCTGATAAGATTTCGACGATCGCCGACTGTGTTCGCCGTGTGTGAGTGATTATTAATAGGAGGAGAAGAGAAAAGTACAGCGCCGTAACTGCCTCTCGTGAGAGGGCACCTCAACAGCGCTGTACGGGGAGGGGGTGATTCGCCTCTATCCTTGTGCTTCGAGTGTAGCTTGCTTTTGTGGGCACAAGTTCGCCCAATAAAAAATCAGTTTCGTCATACACAGTTTTACGACTGTTTTCTTCACCATCATTACTACGTGACACTATGACTAACAAGGAAGGCAACGTCGACGACTTAGACGACAACGTGAGAACTATTCTTCACGGCTTGGCGTCACCGCAGGAAAATAACAGATGTGCCGTTCTGCTCACGATCGAGTGCTTCTCCAGTCTATGCATTATATCTTCTCCGAAAATACGCGGATACAAAGTATCGCGCCAACCATCCACGTATGTGAATTTAATTCGAGTGTGTACTGGTGAGTATTTCTGTTTATTTTTTAAGCCAGTTCCATTCGCAACTGCGACGCCAGTACCAGTTTCACGATGGCATTTCAACGTGCCTCACAATATACCCTGTATGCGTTCTTTTCAAGCGCATTGTTTTACATTGTGGCTCACTCCGCTGAAAGCTGTTGTCCTGTATTAGCAGCGGGTCGTCAGCGTTTTGTAGCGCATGCATTCCCGCATTTGGAGACTGCGGATGCCGATAGCTGCGTCACATGCAGCGGCACGCATGTTTGAATTACTAATGTGTCCACTTGTTGCGCGTGCAATGCTCGTGTCCTGTGGCAGCGCTCGTTCTGAAATCTTCGAAGACCATCTACACTCATGCGTGTGTTCAGCATATATGCACAGGATGGACTTGCCGGCTGGTTGGTTGAGCATCGTTGAAAAAGAAACAGCGCAGCACAAAGACGACGAAAAAACATGGACCACACCACGAAGCGCTGGTGTCGTTCATGCTTTTTCGTCGTCCTTGTGTTTGCGCTGTTTCTTCTTCCACGATACATGCACACTGCAGCTGCACGAAAGTTTCAGGGCATAAGGGGGGGGGGGGGGGGGGTTAACTTTCTTTTCCCCGTTTCCTTTCAGTGTCAATGGCACAGTGCGTTGCCCCGAATTGTGCATGTTTAGTCATCTGCTTCTCACAGAAAATGTCGAAGACACGCCCACCAAAACCAGGCACATTTGTAAACTTAACTGGGCACGACGAAGCTCCATAGAAAAAAAAAGAGTGGTATTGAAGGCTTTCAGTATTTTCCTTTTGGTAGCGCTCTCGTGGATTCAATGTACCGAGATAGTTCAGTGTTAAAACGCATGAATTTCTCAATTCTTTACCAAAATAAGCTTGTGAAATTATTTAGGTGCTAGAATCCAGGGTTTGTAGCGATCCTCGAAAACCCTTTATTTCTAAAATGCCATTTTCAAGGAGTGAAAAACCCTTGATTTTTGAGAAGTACTGGAAAGTCCTTAAATTTGTACACTTGGCTAGACTTAGCAGACATTGCCAAGTGTTTCTTTTTTTCCCTCTGTGTCTCGCGTGTCACAGAGAATTGTGTGTGACGCTAATAGAAGGAAGGTGAAATTCTTGAAGTTGAAATTACAAAGGAGCTGCGGATACAAGTTTTAGGCACATGGAACCGGTATCAAGTGTACTTGGAGGAACAGAAGAAGCAGAAGGCTCAACAGTTGAGGCATTCGATGAGAAGCCGTGTTGAGGAGTAAATCGAGAGCTACAGACACAATAAAAGGAAATTAGAAATCACTACTGCTTACTTGATGGTGAAAAGCTGAGGCAACAAATGACATCACATACACTGTCAAATCAAACAGTATTCAAAAACTGCAAATGTTGCAGTTCCAAGCATTTAATTGTGCTATATTGCAGAAAAACTTCGAGACCTTTCTCGAAATGCCTCCTTGTGTGTGTGTTAGGGATGGGTGGTGAAAGGGAAATTAAGTGTTTCAAATGTTTGAAATCAGTGAAATGCTATTTGGTTTTGATTTTTTGTTTGCATTAATATTAATTATGTCGTTGTTGAACAAGTTATTGCCTGTCCAAGCTACTAAACACATCGCATGAGGTCCTTGAAGTTACTATGTCGGCGCCTGCAAAGTCCTTGAATTTTTTTCCTTCCATATTGCTACGAACCCTGTAGAACAACTGTCATGGAGTAGAAAGCTTGGCTGAACAAGGACTTATACGCAGAGCACAGGAAGACTAGAAATGCAGTAGTAGGCATGGAGGGCCCTGAAATAAAAGTGCCACATCTGCTCGCCTGCCTTATGTTTCTGCACTGACTGTCGCCTTTTTAATACAAGTGCACTTGCTGTTTTACTCCAATATACGCAACATTACCAACTCCAGTGTGGGGCAGTCCTTCAGCCAGTGCAGAACTTTTCCCGTACATCCCAGTCAGCTCTGTCATTTGTCCAGCATTGTAGTACAAGATTCGTTAAAGTGGTTTAGCAGAATATGAGCAGTATACTCTTAAATTAGCTTTTTATTTGTATGCACAAGTTCAGGTCCTCAGTTTGGTTGCATGACAAATTTCTATACCTCAGTTGATAAAAGAAACAATTGTATTACAAATTAATAAAATCCAAACAGTAATAATCATCACAATATAATGACATGCATTTCTTTTGGTACATGTTCTCAATATACAGCCGATGTCTTGGCACTGTATAAATTCAACTATACATCGCAAGTACTGTTTCCTGACCACTATTATTCACAGGTGTAAAACGATCACAGTAATTCTTCAACAAATATTACAGTGATTAGTGACATACACTTTGTAACTGCTTTACATAAGCATAATGTGCACAAATGGTCCCTGTGTGCCTACACATGACTACACAGTGCAACCTGAGTACTATCACTCACAGGTGTAAAACCAGCAAAGCAGTTCCTTAAAAAATATCACAGTGATTAGTGACGTACATGTTGCAACTCCCTTGCAAAAGCATAATACAAACATGTGAACACGCAGAAAGCTTGCGGTGGGCCTACATGGAAATACCACTACCTCACGACTAATTCACAAGTGTAAAACCAACCAAGCAGTTCTTTAAAGAATCTCACAGTGCTAAGTGACATACATTTTGTAACTGGCTTTTATAAGCTTTATACAAACATGAGAACATACACGAAACTAGCGGTGCACCTACATAGAAGTGCGGCCCCCTGAGCACTATTTTTTGCAGTTGTAAGCTCAACACAACAGTTCGTTATAGTGACACACATTTTGTAACTGCCTATATAAGCTTAGTACAAACACGTGAATGCAAAAAAGTGAAAAGCTTAGTCTATGCCTACACAAAGAGGTCAACACATCTGGTAAACACCACTTTGAAGACACATGTGACTGTGGCAAAGCGCAGTGCTCTGCCAGCTGAAACTGCCATCCAGAAAAGTATTGAGCATTGCTTAAACCACACGCAATAAAGTGCTAAAAGATTGTGTTGAATGTACCTATTTTAATTTAAATTTCTTTATTAGGGCTCTCTTGCAGATAAG
Organism: Dermacentor silvarum; assembly: GCF_013339745.2. Taxonomy (NCBI): domain Eukaryota; kingdom Metazoa; phylum Arthropoda; class Arachnida; order Ixodida; family Ixodidae; genus Dermacentor; species Dermacentor silvarum. The sequence goes on along the minus strand of NC_051154.1, from coordinate 70,915,119 downwards.
GCATCTGATCAAACTGACCTGATTTTACAACTGCTATAAGCATACAATGCACTCAGATATAAATAACTGGTAATACTAATTATAAAAGGCGTTTAGAAACTTGATAGTGTGATGAAGATGTATGAGTAGAAAAGTTGTGTCCCCCTCATACTTGTTAAGGAGGTATAAGTACTACACTTGTTCTTTTTTTTTCACTGTTTGCATTATTGAACGTCCGGGAACCTCAAACCCACAATTAAAAAATACTGCTATGTTAATAATGTTCTGAATAATTTTTTGTGAAAGCTTTTTTACAGCAAGTCGTGGTCTCGTTTCTGGAGATTGAGCTGTATCATGCAGATCTCGAATAACATGGAAAGTGGTCATACGGAGTGGTCGCAGGCTATGCATCGGGTGATACAAAATATGTCTTGTTAAAAAAAAGGAAATGAGGTCAGCACTGATTCTCCATTGATCCCAAATTCTTTGGAAAGCTGCTTTCTATCTGAAACTGATGCTGCTTGTTTCAGCTCCTGCATTTGCAACTTGATTTCAGTCTCTGATCTCAGGTTACACTCTCCATGTCAAACAAGTTGTGCATATCTATATAACGGTTCAAGGCAAGTTCGACAGGATCGAAATACAGTCGGGCCAAAAGATACTTTTAAATCTGCTAAGGAGTGGGCAGCTAAAGAATCCTGTAACGGTCATCACAGCACCCAAAAATCTTTCACGGCCTCTATCCGTATCGAAGACGATTCCTTCGTTGGCGAGCACTCTCAACACTTGAATGAAATCTTCAAAAAAATTTAACCGGGCATTATGCTTCTTCAGGTCAGCTGTGTGACCAAACCCCATTAAAAAGATGCTAAACAGTTTAGAACGCTGAGAAGGTGGCAGGTTTAATATCGTTAAATAAAACACACTGACCTTGCCCAATTTGCCTCTTTTTGTACCAGTCGGGTTGGAAAGTTCAATGTCATCATAATATAGGTTGAGAAGAACAACATTTTCTTTGTGTTTTTTAAAAATGGGATGTGAATGAAACCTTGTTCCATACCAGAAGTCACTAAGTACACTCTGCATTCTGCAGGGCTTCCTTACAATATTTGGGTGCCTTGGCACATTTTGAAGGAGGTCTGCAACTTTACAATATAAGCCTTTGCATTCCCTGTGAGTTTACCAGAGTTGGCGGCACATATATACCTAAATTTCGATAGTGTTGCTTTCTCAGGCGGTTGATTTTGATTTGTTCAATATCAATTGGTATTTCAGCTGCATCAAACATCTTTTTTACCTCTTCAACAACAACATCAACAACAATCTTAAGACACCTGTGTTGTCCTTCTAGTCGCCTACAAACACCAGTTAATCTAGCAACAACACTGATAGTCTCTCTACTATCTTCTAATGGGGGAGAGGTATGTCCCACAATGCGTTCCACATTGTTGTCGCTATGTGGGCTGGCCGGGAAGGCAACAACTGTAATAGGTCTGCATATTTAAAGTGATGCTTATACTGTGTTATAGAGCACTAAAGGGCCTGATTTTTCGGCCCGAGCCCGGCCCGGGCCCAATTTACGAGGCCCGAGCCCAGCCCGGGCCTGTATTATAAAGCCCGAACCCAGTCCTGGCGTACATGATCGAGACCAGCCCGGGCCCGACCCGGGTTCGTGTTACTGAGCCCGGGCCCGGCCCGGGCCTGGGAGTTCATTACTAAGCTTAGCTATGGCCCGCGTATGCATGCCCAGGCCCGACCTGTAAAAAAAAAAAACTTTTTTTAACTTGCAGATTGTACCGTATCTGTCAGCCTCACCTTCTCGAGGTTTAATTAGCTGTAGTATATAAGCAATAAGAGGCCGAAATCTTTGTTTCTCCCACGGGAACATCAGTATTCCGACCAATTGCCTGTGCTGCTATTTTTCCGCTGGAGCGCATGCACTTACCTTGATTTGTACGATATGGTTCTATGATGTCACTTAGCATGCAAATATATATGGGGTTCTTCATTTTAGCAGAACCAAATTTTTAAAGATAGCCTGTGTCAGATAGCACAATTACAATTCTTGATCTAAACTACTCGATGAGGCGGTCATTACTTCCACGAGAAACCAAAACGCCTAATTGAAGAATTAACATAATTACACTAATTAACTTTTTAATTAATTATTTTACGGCACATCTTTTAATCTACGAATTATATCCGCCGAGTTCGCAAGGCATATCCACTTGGAACGAATTCTCAGGACTAAACCAGTTTCGAGATAATAATTTTCAGTGTCCGACGAAATCAATCAAATCAAATCAATTTATTCTCCAGTTTACATGCTGGACGGTCATTTTGGACTAAAAGCTACATATGTAGCTTGATGCGACCCAAAAGACCAGGCAAGGCAATAGTACAGCAAACAGTGTGCGCACATGCACAATAATTCACATATATTTCCAGCTATAGCTGGAATTCTTCACAGACGAAATAGCTATATACTGGAAGACTAAAAATATTTCCGTCACGGCCACTTAACAGAACTGGAAAAAGTTTTAACAGAATGCATTTTAAACAACACTACAATAGCAATACTAACTATACAAAACAACACAACGCCAGCTATACAACTTAGCATGAGACTGAATTTTACAAGATTAACATTTGCTAAGATAACGAAACAGGATGTACATTATATACTCAGAACCATACACAAAGGCAGAATAATAATAAACATCAGATACATTAAAAGCGACCAAAATTATGAGCTGAGTTCTTTCTCACTGAAATTATCGACATTTTTGTATTTGTTCAAAGTGAATTGTAGGTTATGTATTAACGACTGATTCTTATACAGTGTTCTGAAGTATGGAATTGACCATATCTCAAGATTTCTTGTGTTCGCATTAATGCAACGACGCTCTAAGGAGGCTAATTGTTTTATGTAGTTCCAAGCTAATTCTCACATAGATGGCCTAATGGATGGTCAAAACGCCTAATTCAATATTTTACATAATTACGCTAATTAACTTTTAATTATTTATTTTACGGCACATCTTTCCATTTACGAATTATAGCCGCTGCGCTCGCAAGGCGTATCCACTTGGAACGAATTCCCAGGACTGAACCAGTTTCGAGATATTCATTTTCAAAGTGTCCGACGAAATGCATGGGTGCTCAAGTTAACTTTTTGAGGAAAACGCTGTGGAATGCATTGAAGCACAAAAGTAACTGGCCTTAGCGCTAAAATAATGCAATAGTATTGACACTGGTAATAGTGCAATCGCAAAAGCGGTAACATGGAAAATGGTTTGAGGAGTGGTTCTTTGTTTAATTTATTTTTCCTTACGCGGAAACAATGCTTGTTCTTGCGGAAAAGAAAAAAAAATTGCGTAGCTTGCACTGGCGGCGCAATGCTAAAGAGACAGCGGAGCTGATGGGCCCTAGCTAGTCCTGGCTTTTGGGCTAGGCTAAGCACTACCAAGTCATCCCCAGCATTTCTCGGAATTTATTTATTATTGATTGATTATCGATTAGCTATTGATTGGCTGTCGATTGGCTATCGCAAGATATTGGCCACGTATTTGGGCTAGGCTAAGCACTACCAAGTTATCCGAATTTATTGATTATTGATCGATTATAGACTAGCTATTGATTGGCTATTGATTGGCTATCTTAAGGTATTGGCCACGTATTTGGGCTAGGCTAAACACTACAAAGTCATCCCCAGCATTTTCGGGAATTTATTGGTTATTGATCGATTATCGACTAGCTATTGATTCGATATCAATTGCCTATTGATGACTGACTAAGTTTAAGTAGTCCCCACCATTCTTAGCTAGACTTAGCCAGGCTCAGCTTCGCTAGTGTACAGGGGTACGTGCCATTGCGCTTGGACCGTTTCTGCACTGCTGCCAGGATCGGCCCACATTTTTTGATTCAGCAGACACATTACGCCCCGCTGAAACAGCTCCGCTGTTAAAAATGAGAACTTCATCTGTTTTACTACTTTCTTTGATAAGATATACAGTCGTCTGATAAGATATACAGTCAAGAGAGCGGTGTGGATCAGAGAACAAACGGGGATAACCGATATTCTAGTTGACATAAAGCGGAAAAAGTTACATCCTACGCATGTAATGTAGGATGGATAACTGATGGACCATTAGAGCTACAGAATGGATACCAAGAGAAGGGAAGCGCAGTCGAGGACGGCAGAAAACTAGGTGGGGTGATGAAGTTAGGAAATTTGCAGACACAAATTGGAATCAGCTGGCGCAAGACAGGGTTAATTGGAGATCGCAGGGAGAGGCCTTCGTCCTGCAGTGGACATAAATATAAGCTGATGATGATGATGACAGTCATCTTGCCCATGCGACTTGAGCTTGGCACAGAATGCATTGAACCATGCAATGCATAACAATCGCGTGTGCTCGAAGGCCTACTTAGGCCCTTCAATGAGCGGGCCCGACTCTGGCCTGGGCCCGTGGCTTCAAGCACGAGTCCGGCCCGGGCCCGCGGCCTCAAGCCCGAGCCCGGCCCGGTCCTGCGGCTTTAAACGCGATCCTGGCAACAAACACTTCGAACGGCCTGGCCCAGCCCGCGGGCGGGGCTGGGCCGGGGCTTTCGGGTCGGCCCTGGCCCGTGCAGTGCTCTACTGTGTTATCACACCAAACGTAGTCTTGCACTTTCTTTACAAGAACACTGGCTCACAGTCGCGGTGAAAAGCTTTTGTATGTTGAGCAAATGAGGTGTATACACTACAAAAAAGTCACAATGGTTGTACACATGTTGCCCTACCAGGCCTGGTGCAGTTCCTTCTGACACTGCTGCTGATGCTGACGTGCTGCTGCTTGCCTCGTACGCTGTTGCAGCTGAGTAGACACGGCAGTCTCTGCATCTATTGCAGCCGTGTCATCTGCCATGGTAACTTCAGGTGTATTAGATCTTGCCGTAGAGTGCGGGAGTTGGCCGACGTTGAGGAGGATTTTGCGAACTGAAGGTTTATTTACATTTACAGTGATAATACAAAGTAATGAACAGTCATAAAGTCATCGACGGCTGGCAGCAAATGGGACGCTGCGGCCAGTGGCAAGAAGAAGAATGTCTCTCTCGTCAATTTGTTTCTTTTTTAAGCCCTTCGGTCTTTCGGGGTCTCTCGTGGTCACGTCATTTTCGGTCAATCGTCGAGCCAGCTCAGGTGTCGTCATTTTCCTCCTATGGTATTGGCCTGTGCAAGTGCCGTTATATTCGGCCAATGGGGGCGCTCCAAGGGCTCCATTGTCCGATGGTTGACTTGCCTCCGGCGTTGCCTCCTCGCCTGGAAGCGCTCAGCTGGAGGAGACGGGTTGCTCTCGAACGACCTTTCAGAGCTCCAAAAACGCTTTGCTCGGGACCAAGGCCTACTACCTGGAACCGTGCCCGCCTCCGGTTGCACTTGCGGGAAGAGTAAAGCGGGGGAGAGACAATAGCTTGGCGTGCGGCGCATGAGGTGGGGGTCGCCAACCTGTCTGACGGTTCCGGTAACGTGGTTGACGCTTCCCGGCGCACCATAATTGGAATGCGACTGTGTTTTGATGTGGTGGGAAAACTTGAGTGATGCCAGGAAAAGGGTCCGTATCTAACAGGTGATATCGGGCTCACTTCTGCAACAGAGATGTCGTTTGCCCCTTGAGGGCTCTCGTCATCAGGGCCAATAATTCCATAAGCATGGTCTCCTGCATCGAAGGACCAATAAGAACAGACTGAATTAATAAATAAACATAGCTCTCAAATATACGGACATCAAAACCTAATCACAAGCTTTGCAGATCAGTGACCCGGCTTGATAAATAATACTTGAAGCAGGAGTTACACAATTGTGTGTGCACATTACAGTAAAGCCTCTTTAGAAGAGATACTCAAGGGACACGGGAAACATGGCACTTGAAACCAAAAATTTTAAAAACACTGAGGAGCCAGTTTAGATCAATTTATTATGCATCATCACTAAAGTATGTTTAGATATATCTGAAGGAATAATTCCTCAGGGTCGCTTAAAGGGCCCCTAAACCACCTCTCGATATTTCTTAAACATTTCAAGTAAACACGCGCATCGAAATCAGAATGCCGCCACGATCAACGATGACAAACTCGGTAGTGCTACGCACCGCGGGAGCGCCACAAAATGAAAAAAAAAAAAAAAAAAAAAAAAAAAAAACGACCCCGTGCGCCTCTCCGGACTTTTCCTGCACCCCCTCAGTTCGTCCTGACGTCACCAGTTGCTGGTGCTGTCGATTGGTCGAACGAGAGTGTATGACTGCCGGCAAGGTCTACAAGCAATTACATGCGCTCCCTCTTCCTCGTCGCGTTGCTCGCCGTGCCATTGTGGGCAGCCAGTGGGGGCAAAGAACAGAAACACCGACAGAAGGGTATTCCAATGAGGCTCTTCAACACAGCGAGTCACCATACAGTTCCACTGTATTGGCGAGGTCATTAGCGGCACCCCTCGCAGGACGACGAGCCGGCACGGCAGCAACAGAGCTCATTGGCAATGGCCTGTCACATTACAATTGGAGGTGTACTCAGCGAGGAAAACATGATACCGTCCAGACTGCATGTTCCAGATGAAAGAGTGAAATGAGCGGGGACTACTTTTCGATCATCAAACACGCGTAACTATGCTGTTACTGCACCGTTTCGATAAATTCTCGTGGCTACGTGTTCGTTGTCGTATTGGGTACAACTGCAGTACCGCAACTAAATTTCGACCTCTGGGTGGTTTAGGGGCCCATTAAAGAAGACATTCACAGCACTTTTTTTAGTGACTGCAGATTGTATTAGCTTCCTTCCCAACTTCTGGTGGTTAAGCACTTCACTTCGCAAGCCTCCTTGTTGCTCGCAATACCTTTGAGGTGCTCTTAGACGCTCGTCACCTTCAACTGCTGACACTTTCTGTCCTGCACTGTCATCGTTGCCCTCCTTTTCTTATTCATGCTTAAGGTGACATGTGCAATTGACTTGTGTGAGGATTGCATGACCTTTAAGTCTTTCAGAGCACACGAGGTGCACGAAGTGAATGTGCCTGGGTTGTGTCCCTTCGAAATAGTGAAGAATACTTAAGAAGTTACCCTTATTAACAAAGGTGTCTCTTGTATGCAATGTTGTTAACGTGGCAAACATTGGAAAACCAACTAAACCATTTTCAAATGTCTCTTACAACCAAGTGTCTCTTGTAACGAGATTCTACTAAATATTTTTCATCTATGGATCATCTGCATGAAGTCGCCCGTGTATTTGTGCTGCCAAAGTGCAGGAAATAATGCCCGGAAATGGGGGAACGCTAGCCGGCGGGCTAACTTGCGTTCAAAATACGCGCGCCCAAAACCGAAACCGGAAGTGGTTGACGCCTACCGCTTGGGACGCTGCAGTCAATTCGGCCGCTGGGCCCTATGGGAGTGTCCCCTCTTGGTTGAATTTCTTTCTCTGTGGTTCCTCTGCCTCCGCAGCGCTCGCTCTGGAAACCGACGACGCATTTATTTCGGTCCCGTGATTGTCGACTACGCTAGTGACGAATGCGGTGGTTCTTGCGGTCCGCGTCTATGTACAGGGTCGTGCACTCTTAGTACGAACACGGCGCCGCGTGGCTGCGCTCCGCGGAGCTCCAGCGCAGATGGCGCGGCCGCGCATCGAAGCTAAGTGGCGCAAGCGCACAGTGGCTTGGAGGCGGGGCTTCGTGTCGTCTGCTAAAGCGCGCGAGCGAGCCGTGTTTGTGCCGCCTGATGTCTGCTAAAGCACAGCGCGCTCGCGCACTTTAGCAGACGATACGAAGCACCGCCTACAAGCCCCTGTGCTCCTGCGCCGCTTAGCTTCGATGCGCGGCCACGCGCCGCCGTGTTCGTACTAAGAGTGGACGACCCTGTACAAGACATTGGGGTGGTTCTCATACTTTCTCGCGAGCGCTTGCGCTCGAGCTTGGCGCCATACAATGTGGAAGTTTGTGTGCATGTTCCTGGGAATCGGTGAGACGTGCATAGTTTCTTGTATTTGTGTTGGGATTTTTGTCAGTGTGGTAGTATTCCGTATGGAATATCCCAAGTTTTTCCCGGCTTTGGTATCAGCGTAATCTCCGCATGCTAGTTCCAGTATTGCCTGGACGGTTGCATCGCCCAGGTTATGTAGCAACTTGTTGGTGATTCCGTCCTTGCCCGGGGTGGTGTTTCGAGTGAGTCTTGCGATCGCTCGTGTCAGCTCGGAACGCGTTATGTCCCGGTCGAGCTCGCTGTTTTCCAGTCCGGCGTAGTCAGCCGCTGGCTGTGCACCGAGTATTGGCTGGCCCATGTATCTACTTTGCAGGGCACACAATAGCTGATCGTCTGTGCCTCAGAAGTTGTGTAGTACTCGGCTCATAGTGTGCTTGCTTTCTCTCTGGCTCTGGGTCGGATCGAGTAGATGTCTGAGTATGGCCCACGTCTTCGCAGTGCCCGGCGTTCCTTGGAGGGAGTTACAGAACTGATCCCAGTTCTGTCGTGCAAGTTGCTCTGCGCAGCACTCTGCCTCGTCCGTTAGCTTCGCAATGAGAATTTTTAGCTTATGGTTGTGCCGCTGCCTTTGCCATCTTCTCAGAAGACTGTGGTACGCTTCCCACATGTGTAAGAGACGTGGATCTACTGCTGGATTGTCCGTGGTGAGTGCAACCTTATTGGAGTGTTTGGCCACCGATTCCTGCAGTTCTCTAACCCAGTCCTCCAGATCGCTTATAGCTTGGGCTTTTTGCGCTTCTCTTTCGCTCCGGAACTTTGCCCAGTCTGTGATTTCGGTGGAGCGTGTCTTTCTTCTTGAGAAGTTTCCCACGTCTACCGCGATGTCGAGTATGAAGTGGTAACTCCCTAGCATATCGTTGGTGTTTTCCCACTCGACGTTCCGAAGTCAGGACGCGAGGGTAAAATTGGGACAGGTGTCGCGGGCCGTGCTGTTGCCTACTCGTTGGATATGTCGGATCCGTCACTATCGTAAGTCGGTGGTGCTGTATGACGTTGTACCCAGTGGTCCAAGTTGAATAACTTCGACCACTAGGTATGTGCTCTTTGTCGTGATGCCGTCATGTTCGTTCCATCGTCATTCCACCTTTTTCCTCTGACTCTCGTCATGCCGTCCTCATCACGCCTTCTACGTCGACTCAGTGGGCCAAATTGTCTAATATAGGTAATATAGGCCACTATAGGTATGTGCTCGTGGTGGTGATGCCGTCGTGGTCATTGCAACATCGTCATTCCAGCTTCGTCAATCGCCTGTCGTCATACCTTCGTCGTCACCCCATCGTCGCCAGGCCATCATTGTCATACAGGCTTCGTAACACAGTCGTCCTTATGTCATTGACGTCATGCACTCGTCTTCACCCGATTGTCCTCATACCGTTGTAATGCCATCGTGGTCATTGTGTCGTCGTCATACAGTCTTCATCATGCATTCGTCGTCATACCGTGGTCGTGATGACGTCGCGGACTTTCTATCGTCGTCATTCTAACTTCGTCATCTGACTCTCGTCATGCCGTCGTCGTCACCCGATTGTCCTCATACCATTGTGTCGTCGTCATACAGTCTTCATCATGCATTCGTCGTCATACCGTGGTCGTGATGACGTTGCGGTCGTTCTATCGTCGTCATTCTAACTTCGTCATCCAACGCTCGTCATGCCGTCGTCGTCACACAGTCGTCGTCCCACCATTGTTGTCCTGCATGCCGTCGTGACGCCACGCTGTCTTTTTACCATGGTCATCACTTCAGTGACATCATCTCATTGTCATACTGCCGTCGTCGACCGTCATGCTGCCTTCGTCGTTCCATCGACGTCAATCCTCCTTCCTCATTCTATCGATCGTGATCATGCTGTCATTATTCAATTGCGATTATGCCGCCGTTGTGATTCCATAGTCGTCAGTGCGTCGGCGTCATACAGCCGTATACCAATGCCACCATGGTCAAGCGTTACTATGGCAAGCGATTGCCATAGTAACATGGGAGGATACCGGATTATGCCGTATATAGCCAAAGCAACGGATGTCTCAGAATGACAACTATACATGTTAAACACACTTGACTTCAGAAATACGGTGTGCCGCTACAATGCTCGAGTGCTAATCGTATTACTATCGATGATGAGATCAGTTCTGCCGTGCAATAGCGGCATTTGTTTTCTTTCGTTTTATCACGGCGTTCAAATTTCCAACATTTATAAGGCTACCTGTCCTTCCGAGCAGTCACGTTTGATACATCGATTGATGAGATAGGCTTTCTGCGTCAGCGAAGCAGAACAAGCTTGCAAAAGCAAAATAGGTGATAAGATTGCCGGTCGGCGCCGTCGTCACATTGTAAGTATATGAAACACTTTCTAAGGCATTGTTGGATGCGAGCGGATGCAGTGGCGCAGTATGGGAATAGTGTTTTGCTACAGAACACAAGGTCACGAGTTTGTGGCTGCTGCGGCCGCATTACGATGTATGCAAAATGCAAAATTGCCCGGTGTACTCATCTCTCGATCTATATATATGTAAAGGTTGTAAAAGTTAATCCAAGGCTGCGGACAGAACTGTCCTAGTTGTGGTACGTTGAAAGAAGTCAATCCAGTTGGTTGCGACGTAGAGGGCCATTATCGCATGGTCACACAGGCTATACTCGATCAAGGTAACTCCACTTGTTGAGCAAGAAAGTAGACGCATGTATTGTGCACTAATGGGTCATGGGCAAATTAGTTGTGACGTCCGTGCAGTCTTTATTTAAAGGCTCGAAGTCACTTCGCACGTGATTGGAGCGGTCGTCGACCTGGGAACCGGCAACCCTGAAACTCTTATCCTGTTCCAAAGCGTCAGGGTCTCATGGAGACCTTTCTACACATTCTCTTCAGCTTCGGACCGCCATGCGTGCAGGAAGGGCTGGCGCTGGATTTTATGCATCAGTGGCGCTTATACATGAATCTCGGTCATGCATGCTCTTAATTTGATGCCATACGTTAATTGTAGCTGCGAAGGGGTACTTTACATTTGTCTTCTCGCGTGGCTGTTTTAAGCTTACATTAAATCGTGGTGACGCGCGAAGAGACATGTGCAGAGGAAACCGGCAGCTCATTATTATTATTATTATTATTATTATTATTATTATTATTATTATTATTATTATTATTATTTGATATGAAAACACAAATAAACACAGACAGAGTGAAATAGCGAAGGAGCAGCCTGGCAACTGCCACGAAGAGGGGAAAAAAGCCTGCCTACTCTTAAGGAAGGAGGGGATAGAAAATGAAGTTGAAGATATATAAGGAGAAGGGGAAGTAAAGAATAAAGGAACAGCAGGATGACAGGTTCCAAGGACGAAAGTAAAACAATAACACACACTTAAGAACAAAAAAATAAATAATAAAAAACACACAGGTCGCACTAATCGCAGAAGGATATACAAAGACAAAGTTAGCCAAGAATATTTTGCCCCTGGCAAACTCTCTCACAAACAGGAAGCCAAGAAAGTTTCTTGTAGAAAAATAAGCCGCGTGCGATGAGCCTAGTCGCGTCGAGAAGCACAGCCACTCGGATACAGGCAATGATCAAGGGTCGTACACTGCACCCCTAGCTGTCGGCACCCCTAGCAGTCAAGGCGGCCATATATTTGAGGAGGAACTGCGATTTGCGCCATACAGATTTAACCACAGGGCGCCACGAGAGGCGAGCATCAGTGATTATGCCCAGGTAACGGTGTTGGACACATCCTATTTGTGTCTCGCCAAGGTACAGTCGGTTCAAGATTCGACGAGCACGTTGTGTGGGATGGTATGCAATTGTAGCCGACTTGGCAGGTGAAACCTGCAACCCAACTTCCTCCAAGTACTCTGCAGTCGCATTCAGAGCTCTCTGCAAGCTTGCACGAAGGCGTGGGCCAAGGTAGCGAGGGCCACTGATCCACAGAGCGATGTCATCAGCATAGACAGCTATGCCTATTGGGAAGTCACATTCCTGAGGCAAACGGCTTGGAAGCCCAGCAAGAACGCAGTTAAAAAGGTGATAAAACTTTGCCTTGTGGGTCACCACGCATCACATTGCGAGATTCAGTTATTGCTCCTCAAACGCGCACTTTCATTCTGCGCTCTGATAGAAAATTACGAACACGTAGAAGCAGACGACCCGAAATTCCAGCGGTCGCAAGTGCGGCAATAATCTCCGTATGTGGAACCGGGTCGAAAGCTTGCTTTATTTTCAAAAATAGCATACATTCGGAGTGCTTGTTCTCTCGAGCAAACTCGAGCCATGATACAAGGTCTGCAGTGCTGTGCAGGGCTGAACAACAACGACGAAAGCTGCTCATGGCATCCTGCAGGAAAGAACTTCAGCTCCCGCAGACGGACATCTAGACGAAACAGTACCATTCGTTCCATCAGCTTCATAACATTTGATAATATTAATAATACTCCTAATACTAATACTAATACTAATACTTCTACTACTACTAATAATAATACTTTAATAACATAAGAGTTTCATCAGCACCAATACATGATCGGCCTGCCAGTGTAAGTGATTTTGGCCGGTGCTTGGTGTTTTGTAAAGCGCCCAGGCATTAAGATAGGTATCACCACGGATGATTTTCAATCATCGGGGATCAGAAATGTTTGCCACAGTTCGTTATATTCGTCTAGTATACGTTCATGAAAAGGCTTATGAACGTCTCGTAAGGCTTGGTAGGTGACACCTTCTTCACCTGGAGCAGGACGGTGCTTGGAGAGACGGAGCGCGTGGCGCAGCTCCTCGAGAGTGAAGTCTGCCCTAACAGAGTGTCATAACAAGTATTTATGATACTCTGACTTGGCAGAGATAAAAGGTTGTGTTTGTGATGTCACTTGACATAGAAGAGACGAAAAGGTCATTAAGTGCTTCTGCAAGAATTTTCGGTGATTGGACGGTCGCTGTGCATAATGCTGCCGTTAGATTCTTACAAACTTGAGGAGTGCAGAGAACCTTTAGTATGCGCCATACACTTTAAAACCCACTTGAAGAATGCAACGAACTACATAGGGCTGCCCAGCTCTTGCGACGAAGTTGCTTAGTGCGTATGGCTGCATCAAGGTGGTTATACAGCGTCCAGTCTGTGGATCTTTTAGAGCGCTGTGCTCTCTTGTAAGCGTGGCGTCGACTGGCGCGGAACCTCAAAAGCTTAAGATGGGGGTTTGGCTTATATGTGCTCCGCCGTCGTCGTGCTGTAGCTTGTTGTAGACAATCAGTCACCTGGTTGAACAGACTGTCATGTGATGGTGCCTCTGAAATCAGGTGACGAAACGTGTCCCAGTTTGTCACTGCGAGTTGGAAGTCTGGCGGCTCGAAGTATGTTGTGGAATTAACCAAATGGGTAGGTGACCTGAGCCCCATGAGTCAGCTTCGCATGACAAGGTCTGGCACACATCTCTTGTGGATATCGCAAGGTCGATGGTAGAATGCTCTTTTCCTCTGCCCACAAATGTAGGTGATCCGTCATTGAGTGTTTGAAGATCATGTTTGACAAAAGCTCGTTAATATCCACCCCACGACTGTCTTGTGGACGGGAACACCAGCCAGCGCGGGTGGTGAGCATTAATTCTCCACATATACAAACGATGGACCACATCGAAAGACTAAGCACTCCAGTAGTGTGGTGTCCGAAGAACGTGTAGGTCGATTGTGTATACTTGCCACTGTCGTCGTTGCACCCCTGAGGATTACAGTAACTGCTGTATACTCGAATTCGTCGCTGCAGGTGACGCCTGTATCAATAAATGTGAACTCTAAGTCAGCGCGTACATATATTGATGCTTTTGAAGCATTGTGTGAATGCGCAGCGTCCACGCACTGAAAGGAGCCACATGCTGGTGCTGCGCCTGAAACGTTGCTGTGGATACCTACAAAGCCTGGCAGCCTGAATTTGTCTTTTGTTACATTTGTTTCTTGAAGCGCTATAATATCTGGTGGGGTCTTCAGTGCGAGGAGCCTAAAAACTATATCAGCATGGAGCGGTCGCAGTGACCCGACATTCCATTGCAGCTTAAAAGGACGAGGTTTTCCACAGGTGTTAAGGCTATTTTCATTTGAACGTCTAATGAAGGCCGTCTAGCACTGGAACGAGGGCCTCCAAAAGCTGCTCTGCTGCTGATGTGGCATGTGTATGGCGGCCGGCTATCAGAGATCCGATGATGTTGACAAGCATCTTGAGAAGTTTTACAAGCTGGACGCCTTCGGATGATACCGTTTTAGGCAGCGTCTTAGCAATGTTCTCCTCTGAGGCTATGGTCTTGGCCGAGACTGGTTCCGATGCTTTTGATGGCAGCGCTGAACAGGACGTCTTAGAGAGGCAGAAAGCACGCACCCCTCCTTCCTTCCGACACACAGGGTCTGTGCAATTCTGCGAGCGTGCAGCTATACATCCTTAGGTGAGGCATTTGCAGCCGCTCGGGCATTGCAGGCATTGTAGGCATTTGCAAACGATCATGCTTTTAAACGCGTCATTTTTGACTTCTAGGTCAACATCAAATATGACACCAGCTGTTACATGCGCGCCCTGTGGTATGTAAGCCCGCGTGCGGACACCACAGACTTCAGACAAACCAAGCAGAGTTGACATTGTCTTGTCATCTGTTGTATTAACAGCAATGACATTTTTCCTTGGGTTCACACGAACCTCTCGAATAAGACCAGGAGCCAGTTTGAAGTAAAAGTCATTAGGTTCTGTTTGGAGATGGCATTCAGGCTTAACTTTGTTTTCGAATGTTTTTTAATGTATTTCAGAGTTTTATTTTACGGTTTGCTGTGACAGGCCACATGCGTGTTCCTTTTGTGTTGTCACTCTCCGCTGCCTGTAATTTTGAAATTTTTTTATTTTGTTTTGTTTACCGGGTGATGGGGCCAGTCAAGCTGTGAATTGCAGCTTTTTTCCCATCACACCCAACCACGTCTATGTGTACTTTTATGTACCTGCCATGTGGTTAAAGAAATTCAACTCAACTCAACTCAACATCGCGTCGACGGACATGAAAGCTACTGTCGTAGTCCCTATGTTGCTGTAGATGATTGTCGCTTCACTTGAGGATGATGTAGCAGATGTCCGTCTTGAACGGCATTGCTTAGCAGGTATTAAAGTATCCGAATCCTCTAACCTGGCATCAGAAAGCTGACGATTGGCAGCGTCGGAAGTTACTGGAGAACTGAGACGCTTCCGAGCAGCTGGCAGTCTGTCCCTGCCGCCGGATGGGTCCGCGACCACCTCTTCCATATAGCGAGCTTTGCAGCGAGGCTCTCCTAGCAAAGCAGATGTCTTCAGGGGCCAGTACAGACAGTGATGAGTTTTACTGATGCACGATGAAGCACAAAAGCGGCAAAAAATTCAGAACCAGAAGAAGAAGAAGAAGATGATGATGATCCTTTATCATGGCTCGCACCCACTAAGGGGGTTAGGAAAACACTAACCAAGCACGAAACTTCGTCGTCGTCGACCCGCAGTTCAACAAAGCACAAATATGAAAACCACGACAGAGCACTGCGTCCTTGTAATTCTTCCTCTGTCTTGTGCACACATTGCACCAAGATGTACCAACAAACCCAGACGAACACCTTATAAAGTAATTGATATTATTGCATTTGTTGATATATACCAAACATAAAAAGAATGCGCATAATCTCTAGTGCTATAATTTGTGGAATCACTAACACGTTTAAGGAAAAATAGTGCAGTTTCATCTAAAGAGCTGACGATACTTTGCGTCTAAGTGCGGTTCCTCAAAGAAAACAAAAGAAATAAAAAAAATTATGCAGCTGATTGCCGACGCGGATGCTAAACATCACCGCCCCTTTCACTCCGTGAAGATGGTCGAACAGCAAAGCTGTGCTAGTTATACCGAGTATTACGAGTGTTACATGTGCATGTGTTGCACGTGATGCAATTGCGTACACACAAATAAACACATCTACAACCGGAAGTTATATTATATTGAAACGTTGCGAGGCGAGAAGAGCCAGCGACTTCCGACGCTACTCGACGAGTGTCCAGTTCTCTGGTCGAAACCTGCCGAGCCGCCCCAGAGGCATCGGCTGCAGTCACGGACACCGCGCAAGTTCGGCTCGAACGTGGGGAAACACGGACGGTGTCGGCGGCAACTCAGCACGTTGCGCATTCTAGCTTGTCCGGTAATCGGGTAAACGCGGGCGGACGTGTTGGGGCGTGTTGGCGGAACCGTAAACGTGAGCGGCCTGTATGGTGCTGCCACCTGGTGGCGCAGAGCTCAAACAGACGCAGTAATCAAGTGTAGTAATAGTGTAGTAATATTGCAGTAACAAAGTATTTTACATCGCTGTTGGTGTAAATTTTTGGCAGTGGCGTAATCGTGTTGCTGCCGACAATTTACACGGGGCAAGCTAAACCTCTCTATTATCCGCAAGGGCGCGCTGCACAGAAACACCTTCTCTTATCACCTCTCCTCCTCGCGCCCAGCGCGGCCTCTCATTGGTCGCGTCCTCCCCCCAGCGCGCGCCCTTTCATTGGTCGCCTCCTACCCGAGCACGCCTCTCGTCCTCTGCTGGTCACGTGACCTGCCCTCCACCGGCGCGGCTCTCATCCTCTCCTGGTCACGAGACCTGTATGACGCTGGACAGACGGCGAAGGGTCGACTAAACAAAACTCCGCTGTTCAAAGAAAATTGGCTTAAAGCAGTAAACCTATAGCCTTTCAGCCATTCCGGCAGTCCCGGAATTTAAAGGATCACCAACGCGCAAGAGCGAAAGGAGACAGCAACGCAGGCGTGCCGTATAGTTTCAGAAACAACCGTGCTTGAGCTCGCTACACGTCGCAGAAACAAAAACTCCGCGCCGTGGTTCGCCCTTAATTCTTCGCACGATTGTTTATGTTTGTGCACGCGCGCTTAAAACTACGAGGTACATCTTATCCCCGACTTAGTGACAGATTTGTTACTTAATGCGAATAGAAAGACCCGCCTAAAGACCCTTTACATGCGCTTCCTTCTTCCGGGTAGACACTCTTCTCGCCAGCTCTAACAGATACAACGACGGGCCTCAGAAGCCGCGACGACATCACGAATCCCACTTGGAGCATGCGTGTGCGTGTACGTGTGTGTGTGGACATCAGCTTGGATGTGTGTGTGCGTGTGTGTAGACGCGTCGCCTTTGATTAGAGAACGCGAGCGTACGCGTTGAGCCGCAGCCGCCCCTTGGCGCCAAGCAAAGGGGGTTCAGTAGGGCCCGCTGAATGGATTTGGCGAAATGCGCTGCTCACGGTGTACAGCGCACGACCAAGTATAAGCGCACACAAATAGAGCGCGAGTTGCACCACTGTCTCGCGCGATTCTTCCGCCGTCCTTGGGGAAATCAGGTCTTAGGCAGGCCGATGAGGCCTCCGGCTGGCGTCGCGGGAGGCGCTGATTCCAAAGGAGCTTTCACGCGCACGAACACACGAACGAAATAAGCCCCTGCGTTCCTTTATTATTATTTTATTTACTTCATGTGTCGCATTTCCCTCCACGCACCGTTGTGCTTTACTATAGGCCACGCCTGCCGGAGTAACTAAGCTCTTTTTTTCGGGCACGAACTTGTGGTGATGGCGAAGAAATAAATGGAAGCGGAAGGGAGGGAGGCATATACGCCCCGGGGAATGAGGAAAGCGTACTTTTGATGCATACAAACAATGCTTTCTTTCCGACGTCGTGCTGGATTGAGTGGCAGGGAATTGTGCAGGCTGGGTACAACGGACATCGTAGTCGTTGTACTTGGACGGAGAACCACTGCTAGCGCGACAGTGCGCTGAACCGAGCTTTGTTCGGTTCCCCTTTAATTGCGCTTGTTCGTTGTAATACGCTAACACAACGCAACCTCTTCAGCAAATAATTCGCACGCCTGCCCGCTCATGTTACTGCCCATACGGTTCGTACATTAGATACACCTCCAGGAGTGAAACAGTCGTATAGTTTGTCACATAATGACCGAAATTTTTGATGATTGCAGTCTTTGTTTTTTCCCCCCCGAAAAGTAGCAGTGGTGAGAGTCACAGCCGAAAGAGTCTCATGAAAGAGCCCAACTGACCTTACGGGTAAGATTTAGAGAATGCTAAGCAAGTGTAATACGGGTGATAACTTTTACCTTTAACGTAAGTTTTAAAAATCGCCTGTGGCAGATAGCATAATTGTTGCCCTTGAGCGGGATTATTCGAAAAAGGGGACATTACTAGCACGAGAAATCGAAACACACATTCAACTAATTAACGAAACTTTATTAATTATCTTCTTAATTAATTCATTTATGGCACGTATTGTACTTCGCGAACTGTAGCTGATGAGCTTGCAAGACGTATCTACTTGAAATGAACTTCCAGGAAGACGCCAATGTCGAGATATTTCCCAGAGTGCGGAACGAAATACATGGGCGTTCGAGTTACTTTTGTGCTTCAGTGCATAAGAGAGCTCTTTGTTAAAAAGTCAATCAAACAGTGCCTTTTTCACGGAGAGCTTGATGGCTCATATCTACAAACTGGTGTCGTCCTGGGAATTCATTCTAATTGGATGCGCCTTAAAAACCCACCGGCTGCAATTCAGAGTTTGCAATATGTGCCGTAAAGTAATTAATTAAGAAGTTAATTATTTAACTTTTGTTGATAAGTGGAATATGTGTTTCGATTTCTCGCGCTGCTAATGTCCGCCTCTGTGAATAATCCAGATCAAGGACTAGAATTACGTTATTTGAAACAGGCGATTTTTTAAATTTCCGTAAAAATTAAAAATGACGTTCTTTATAAGGATTGCTTTTGCTCGGTTCCACTCCTTTCCTATTATACACCGCGCATGACTAGCCGATCCTGATAACTAGGCTTTAAATATAGCATTCTCGGTTTTTATTTTTTCAGTATTAGGCGTACCTTTATTTTTGCGGTGTTTATTTCTATCCGAAAAAAAAAATATTTTTACCGCAAATACATTTTTCTAGATAAATTTCGTCGACTTTTTGCTGTGGAGAATTTTTTGCGTTGAAGCTTACGGGTTACAATTTTTTTCGGTGAATATCCGGTTCGCTTATTCTGTTGACACTGAAACGTTATGATTTCAAATACTACTCTTCTACACTGTAGTTACATTTAAGACACAGAGTATCGAAGTTTTCGAGGAGCAGTCTGGCAAAAGAATGACTATCAAGGAATTACGAGTGAGCGCATTTGCTATTCGAACACGAATAGAGCGAGGCTTTATTTGTAATGTTACGCGGGTATAGAGCTCGGAGAACGTACGTATAATGCAGGAAAAAAAAAAAAAAAACAGGCTAGATATTACCCCGCGCGCTACCATCAGTGAACCATCAGTTCAGCCACGCAGCGCGAATAATGCAAGGTCCCGAGCCAAGGCTCCCCCGGTACCTCATGGCCAGAAAGTTACATACAGAAACATCAAAGTGGGAGAAAAAGCTATCGCATTAAAAACGTAAAGATTGCTTGGGCGGTCAAGGCTGGTGCGTGTCTTCGACTTCGCCAGGCTCCTTGCATCGGAGCGAATGTATGTATAGCATCGCAGCTGGGCGCCGATCGCCGTCTTAGCTTTCTGATAACTTCGCGTTTGCTGACTCTATTCGGTTTAACGCCAAACAGCTAAAAAAGAATTTGGCGTAGTTTTTTTTTTTTCCTTTTTCGCTTTGGTTTAAACCGGTAGCGCTGAACCCTAGTCATAATAGTAGAGCGCCGGTAAAACCACCGACAAATGTCGAATTGGAAGAGAATTGGAAAAGGGTCGTTACATTTTCCCGCCCTGAATTCACTGTGGGTTGGGATGCAATGCTTTTACCAAGTTGTGCTTGTGAGGCATCTTAGTAACAGTAAACGTTCAGATAGAGGGCCTGGCTTTAATGCAAACTGGAGTTGGAAACTGGAAACCCCAGGCGATGAATGATATGTAAGGCGGCACGCTGCAGTCCATGCGACCAGCCAGCGTATGCTGGCTGGTCTGGAATGATTTGCTACTGAAAACAAAAAAGAAATAAAGTACCGAAGGAATTTAAGAATTTTACAGTGGAGCTTTAAAAGCCTCGCTAGGTTGGTCTCGTTGTTGTGTGCAGCATCGCCGAGCTGGGAGAGAGTGAGAACAGAGCACAGGAGGTGCAGAGAGAGAAAGATGAACGTTCTTGGCGAGGAGGAATTCGAACCCGGGTACCCACGGTCCGAAGGCGAGAAGTCATAACCCCTGCGCTACACCCACGTTTGCAGTACATGCATTTATGGGAACCATATGGTTGCATTGTAGCAACGATTGTAACACAACTTGCTATGGGTGAGGGAAAGAGAAAATGAGAGCGAGAGAGAGAAAGAGATGGAAAGAAAGAGAGACAGAGAAAGAGCGAAAGAATGAGAGAGAGAGAGAGAGAAAGAAAGAGCGACAGCGAGAGAGGTACAGAGAGAGAAAGAAAGAGAGAGAGAAAAAAAAAAGCTTTCTTGGCGAGGCGAGAATTTAACCCGGGTACTCACAGTCCGAAGGCGAGCGTCATACCCACCACGCGATACGCCCACCCTCGCACAGCTCCGCTGTTTCATGAGATTTCACAAGCGTGGAACTGGCGTATTTTTTTTTCGAAGCCACCTGCTGGATTGGCGAGTGGTTCTACTTAATTTTGACCCGCCCTGGTGGCGTAGTGGCTTTGGCGTTGCGCTGTTAATTAAGCCCGAGGGCACGGGATCAGATCCCGGCCGCGGCGCCCGCATTTAGATGGGGCGAAATGCAAGAACGCCCGTGTACGGTGCATTGGGTGCACGTTAAAGAACTCCAGGTGGTCGGAATTAATCCGGAGTCCCCCACAATGGCGTGGCTCATAATCATATCGTGGTTTTGGCATGTAAAACCCCAGCATATATTTTTTAACATAATTTTGAATTTATACTTCCTATTCCACATAACAGGCCTTCAAGCCATCCCTCAATAAATACATTTTATTGTCATTATCATACAGAGGCATCGATGCAGACACCAATAAATATTGTAAAGTGGGGACATGCATGCTTAGTGCCACCGTAGGCCTGTGAAGGCTTGTGAAGGCGTCCGCATTGATGTTTCGTATCACTCCAGAGAGGGCGCAGCGAGAGCCACGCTACAGCGCACGAGACAGCCACCGCGAGTCTTACATTAAACGACATTGAGATTAGATCAAACGACCTGCGGCGAGCGGCTTACATTGTTTTGTACATAATTGCTCACAGTGACACGGTTGTTTTGTACGTTGCTTGCAGTGACACAAAGCTGTTGTTGCAACCCACGTTCGGCACCTTACGACGCTGACGATGCTGACGAGCTGCTTAGTGTGAGCAGCGACTTTATTGATTGCAGGGGCACTGATAGTCGATGAAGGTGGTTCCAAATACCGAGCAATATGTAATAAAAAAAAGAAACTTAATTAAGGGATGCGCGCACGGCGGCTAGTTCGATGACAGTGGCAGTGTTAAGTTCGACGACCTTTCCTTGTATCTTTCCCTTGTATGCATGTAAACGGGCATAGAAGTACCTTACAGAAACGTTTCCATATGCGTGTAGGTCCGGGGAGTGCGCGCGCTATCGGCTAGCAAGATAGGCCATTTAGGGAGGGGTGGCGGGCGTCGCTGAGCCGATGGTCGTGGACCACACGTGCAGGATGTGTCAAACCGTCAAACGCGGAAAACGGGTGCCGACAAACGCTTCACTTGCCGATCGTCACTGCAGTGCCCCCCCCCCCCCCCCCCCCCCCCCCCCCCCCCCCATGGTGTCGGGGGAGCTGGACAAAGGATAAAAAGGTACGCGCCGGCAGCGCTCCTTGTGAGGCTAATGGGCAGATGGGAGTCGCGTTGTTCAGGCGGTCTTCGTCACATAGCGCAGGCCGCCGCCTGTGTTCAAGAAATTACACGGCGCGTCCTCTAGTTTGCGGCTTGCTCGAGTGCATGGGCTGGGTATACCAAGCGGCTTCAAAATGGAAGGGAAATTCTTTTCCTGGCTGTTGTTGGTGTACTTCATTGTTGCTGTTTGTTATGTTGCTGGTTTGTTTATCTTGGTTTGTTCGTGGTTGCTTTGAAGTGAAGCTACAATGTAAGGAGTGGCCAGAGGAACACAGGAAAGAGCGAAATGAACCAATAGGAGTGACTGAAAGAAAACTGTTGGGCTGATTTGAGCTAACCATTGGTTCGTGACAATGTGTGCTTGTAAAACTGCTTGTGATTGTTAGAGTGCTCCGGCCCTGCGCTGCCGAGGGGCGGAGGAGGGGAATTCTTGTGTTAACCGAATTGCTTAAAATGGGGAATTCGGTCCTGTTCTGGAGAGAGCGATGGGATAGCGATGAGAGAGCTGGAGTCGATGACTCCGCAAGCTGTTGGCGGAGTGTACATATGTAAATAAACCTGTACATACAGAGGAGTTGTTGCGAGCCTTGTATGCAACGTGTAGCCTGACAACGAACGAAGATTGAGGGCTAGGAGCCCGGATCAACAAGGGTGCCACCAGGAGCGACGGACGAGCAACGGCCCGAACTCGAACAGCGGTACCCCACCACGGAAGAACATAACTGGCAGCGTCCCGTGGTTGAAGTGGCAAATATTGTGACACGCAGTGGACGGAATCCATGCACGAATGGCAGACGATGTGGATAGAACAGTCATGGCTATAAATGGGATATTCTCTGATGTATAGCATATGGTAGGCAGGAGTGGAACGGGGAAGATTCGTTTATTAGGGAAGTATGCGAAAGTGGGCCCAAGATTGTATTTGTCATTATTAAGCCTGGGTGCTCACATCATAATGGACCGGTAATGACATTTTATTTACTTTTTGAAGGCGAGGAAGTCCTCTGATATGCGGGAGCAGGTCACACAGGTCGGGGCTTCACCTTGTAGAAGCAAGTGGGTGATCGGGTTTGCTGACGCTGCACACAAGGGTGAAGTATGCTTATATACCTGCAACACATAAAACAATCGAAAGTGGTCTTCCTTTCTGTCGTTACATTTACGGTTAAGATTTCGCCCAAATAGACATGTAAAGCGTTTACTTGAATATCGATGAGATTACGTATTCGACTAGCAAAGGCCCGATAGTTTTGGGAGGTGATCAGTACACTGTAAAATAATTCACACCCTTAAAAGTGAAAAAGGGTGCAAATGGGCCGGATCTTTAGGCATTAAAAAAGCGTGTTTTAGGCGCCAAAAATAGGCAGGGCAAGCAACATTTTAGGCCTCCAACGTCGTAAATATAGGCATTATAAAATTTTACATATATGCAAATAATTTCAAACGAAGACGTGCGCGACCTTTATCTACGACAGGAAAACAAGAAATGTTATTGTTTATGGTGGCACAAAGGCGCCTACAGTTGAACATAGCCGTGCAATTGTCCCATAAAACTGCTGGACAAATGACGATCATTTGCCGTAATTCAACAAGCACACTGCTCATATTCATGTTCAATGGCCCCTGTACTCGAGCATTGCGCAAGGTGAAACAAGCATGAAAAATAATGCTTGAAAGCTGGGAATACTGATTAGAAAAGCGCTACTGCCTGACGCAGTTTAATTAGTACACAACAAAAACAGACAAATAATAAATACAAGAGAGACTACAATTTATTAAGAAATTAACATGTTCTTACATGAGGACTGTAAGGTACAACTCTGGCAATTTTCTCATATACAATGACATTATCGGAATTGTACAGGCAAAACGTCCCAACATTGCCAAATACACTTCCGCCCACTTGAAGTGCACATGTTTGAAGAAATCAGTTTGGAGAGCACGCGGAACGCAGTCTCAGAATCACTGTGAAGATTATGGAAACAATAGCAAACTACCACCATCTCCAGATTTTATTGCGATAGCAATTATATGGACACTTGAACCGGATTTCTGCCGTCGGCGTCGTCGTCGCCGTCGTCGTCGCCGTCGCCGTCGCCGTGAGGTTCCCTATAGATAAAATCTTCGCCGCGCGCCGTATGCCCGAGAGGAAGCGTGCGGAGACGCGCGCTATCACGGAGAGCGAACGCACTCAATCTCCCACGCGCAAGCAAGGAAGCAGGAAGCCAGCGCCGGAGGGAGCAAGGGGGGGGGGGGGGGGGGGGCGCACTTCTCTGCCAACAACCGCGCTCGTCGCTCGCTCGCACCGTCTCTTATCTCCACACGGCTCTGACCTTTAAGTGCATTCGCCGCTCAGTTTCTGTTGAAGCGATAGACCGCACGTACCTTCGCCCGCTGCGGCGTATGCTTGCTGCCAGCGTTTTGACAGTCGTTGTCTGCTGTCATTCAGTGTGATCTCTTCGTGTTTGTGCGCGCTCACACCACGCTTGTTCATTCAGTTCGTAATAGTCGGGCCACATTTTCCAACGCACGCTACACACGCAATGCTGCCCGGATCGGCAGGGCAGCGCTACAGGTGTGTCCCTTCGCACGCGCTGCCCACGGGAAGCGCTTCTCATGAACACCACCGTTTCACACGCGCCTTCTCGTGGTCATCGAGTCTCTCTTCATGTCGGTCTACTTACGCCGCCGCACACCTGCTTACTTAATCATCATCATCATCATCATCATCATCAGCCTATATTTATGTCCACTGCAGGACGAAGGCCTCTCCCTGCGATCTCCAATTACCCCTGTCTTGCGCTAGCGTATTCCAACTTGCGCCTGCGAATTTCCTAACCTCATCATCCCACCTGACTTTCTGCCGTCCTCGACTGCGCTTCCCTTCTCTTGGTATCCATTCTGTAACCCTAATGGTCCACCGGTTATCCATCCTACGTATTACATGGCCTGTCCAGCTCCATTTCTTCCGCTTAATGTCAACTAGAATATCGTCTACCCTTACTTAATCAGCTCATGTTTACTACAATTCATATTGCTACCAAAGCCGCTCACCTTACTTCGTATGACATTGCTGTGTTGCTATCGCATTCATTGCTTCGCCCTTAGGGCGAAACTGTGACATTTTTTGAATTAAAAACGGCGACGGCGACGACGACGACGCCGACGACGACGCCGACGGCAGTAATCCGCTTTTGAGTGTCCATATAATTGCTCTCGCAATAAAACTATTCCTCTTGTCACTGAGAAGAATGATCTTGTAGGCTGAGAAGGAACGCTCGACGGCAGTGAACATCTTAAAAAGTAAATTACAAACAAAAGAAAAGTCACGTGCACGTCACATTTTTCTTTCTTCTTTTGCTCTTCACTCTCCTATTCCCGGACGGCTCTCCGCGGTTTCGCATTCGCCAACCGCGGCGCGTCCCATTTCACTGCTGCTAGCGGTTGTTTTCCGAGAGTTCGTTGAACTGGATGACTATAGGTTGAACACCATAGAGTTCCGAACAGTCAATGTTGCCCGGTAACATGAATAACGGTCTCTAACTGCACACGAAAGCGAAACTTGAGGCTAAATAGTGTTCATATAGGCGCCGATATTGAAAATAGGCATTTATAGGCATTATTTAGGCACAAATGCCAAAATAGGCATTTATAGGCACTATACAAACGCCATAAAAGCCCTTCTTAACCTCTAATTCATGCTCATATGTCAAAGTGGGGCGATAGGAGCGCAAGGAACAAAAAAGGCATTTGCCTAAAATCCGGTCTCTAGTGATCAGAGAAGACGTCGACAAGGCACGTCATGCCAGCGAAGGAGTTTTAAGGCTGAATTAAGCCCGTTTACTAATTCTTTGTTATCAGCACTTACGTAGTATCTCGTTTTGGGGCTGTGATTACCGCAGCAACTGATTAAATGATTTAGTGGCGTCTTTTTGGGTGAATATGTCACCACGAAACCTTGATCGGTTGTCTACTATGCTGATATCGGTGTCAAGAAACGAAATAAAACAGTTGCGTTCGTTCGTAGACAATTGAACATCTTATACTATGCCTGATGGGGGTCCCTCGCCGCTGTCAATGTGATCATTCTATTCCGGAGGTAAATCAACCCCGTATTCCTCGTTCCTATGAGCAAACAAAAAATAGTACAGGAAACACGAAAGACGAGTGAGTACAGAACGTGTACTCGCAGCAAGCGAGTTCCATAGTCTGGCTGGAGAGGTAGCCCTGAAAAATGAACCAGGAACAAACCGTGCACCGACAAGAAGGACGGAGGCAGCGCAAAGTGGATCGAAACTTCTGGCCAGAAACGATAATCCAGTCCATTTAGCTGGCAGCGTGAGTGGGTGTGTTCGCGAGCAAATGCGCCTGGGCGTCGCACCCATCACCCGGCCCATCCAGCAAACGACTGGCGGTCGCCACCGCGCCGCTCGGCCTCCCTTCTTCTTTTTTCCTCCCCTTTTCTCCCGCCCATTTACTGCTCGGTCTTCTACCGTTGCTGCAGAGGTGCGTGCGTTTGTGTGCGTGTGTGCGAGCGAGCGAGCGCGCGCGCGCGCGCCGATCCACGACGGCATACCGCGCGCGCCGCTTTTGGGGAAGAACGGCCGCTCTCTTGCTCCTCTGCGTCTCAGGCGTTTTCGGCGCCGAGCCGGGCTGCTTTTTGGACGCGTTGGCTCAAGGGTGTTTGCATACGGCGTGCGGGGAAAATTGTCAGCCCTTCCTGCTCAATGGCACGCAGGGCGCTCAGGCGCACGAGCCCCATGCTCGCTGCGTGTATATACCTACACGCACGACGCTCGCGCGCCTCGCTGGCTCCGCGGGGGTGGGAAAGGCGCCGCCGCCCCAGAAGCCCTTCAGGCGCGGCTGAATCGGGTGTTGCCTGCCACGCGCGCCTCCAAAGTCCGACTCCATTTCACCTCAAGCAATTCTAATTCTGTCTTTTTTGGTGCTTCTTTCTTTTGCTTTTCGCGAGGACGCTCTCACTTTTGCCGGCTCACTTGTGCAATGCCGCCCTCCCCTCTTCACCATCCTCCCCGCACGCTGTTATCCCGGCCGATGAAAGCCCCGAGCTTCGAAACGAGCGTTTAACGGCGCCTGTTCGCGACGCGAGCGGGCATGCTCTCAGCGTGGCCCTCAGCGAAAGCTCCCGGCATTCTTGACGGCCCGTATATACGCGGCGAGAAAATTTTGAAACCTGCGCCTTTATTGCCCATCGGAGTGGCCATGTATCTCTCTGCGAGCTTGGTAGCAACGAGGCGCCTCTGTCCTCGAGCCATTTGCAGTTTGTTCTGTGATGTTCGCGCTACGCGTGGAGAACGCGCTCCCGGATATTTGAAAGACCGCAGAGGAATGAACGGCGTATATGTGCGAGCTCTGCATTTCATCTGCAGACCTTCCTTTTGCTCCCTGCAATAGCCTTCTCGCGAGGCAGGACGACCATGTGCCAGCCTTGATGCTATCAGGTCACGCTATTCCTGATGACCCCTGCGAGACATAAGGGCGCAACCACATGAATGTCTTCTGATCGCGCTGTGATTAACGAGAAGAGTCATGATAATGAAGATGAAAGTTACAATAATACATTCATAAATAATTTTTGTATGCAGACGTCCCTTCCAAGTGTTTACGCCGATATTATCGTAAAAACAAATATACCAGCCTCTGCCAACTATTGTGCAGACAGGCACCCCCCCCCCCCCCCACTCCGCCCCCCCCCACCCCCATCTTTTTTGTTTCATTCCTAAAGATAGAGGGATGTCCTTGCTATAAAAACATGTAGGTAGGAATGATGTAAGACGACTCCCCCCCCCCCCCCCCCCTGCACTTTTCCACTCATACCTGATAAGTATAAATACAAGTCGAGCTGTTTGGTGCGATGCATATGACTTTGTTCTAATGCCAAGTCATACTCTGGGGCAGTCCGAGTTCCAAGATGCGTAAATGGGACTACAGGCTATCTATCTATCTATCTATCTATCTATCTATCTATCTATCTATCTATCTATCTATCTATCTATCTATCTATCTATCTATCTATCTATCTATCTATCTATCTATCTATCTATCTATCTATCTATCTATCTATCTATCTATCTATCTATCTATCTATCTATCTATCTATCTATCTATCTATCTATCTATCTATCTATCTAATCTCCTGGGAACTGCTGGACAAATATATATTTCGCACGTATAATATAAGTGTCAAGCGGACAGCTTAAACTGTAATTCACGAGATGTAGTTTGCAGTTCGTTGCTATCATTTGTGTTGCGCAATGCTCGTTCCTGGTTCGTTCCTTCCTCCATGATTAAGTGCACAGGAAGAAGGCGAGCATCTAGCC
The DNA here is from genome assembly GCF_013339745.2 of Dermacentor silvarum. Taxonomy (NCBI): domain Eukaryota; kingdom Metazoa; phylum Arthropoda; class Arachnida; order Ixodida; family Ixodidae; genus Dermacentor; species Dermacentor silvarum. Next base: position 70,886,983 of record NC_051154.1, on the reverse strand, counting down.
ACCATCATTCTCGGCTTACCCTCGCATACTTGCCCTCGCACCGCATCACGTGACCACTAATATACGGAGGGCGAGCCGCTCGTTCTCTTCTCACTTTATTCGTGGCAGGACGGCGACGGCGAAAATGCGCCTGCATGGGGTGTCCGCATTGATATCGCAACAAAAGGCATGTCGCGCGTTAGCAAAGTTATGACGTTTTTTTGGGCCATCTCATGGCGCCGGCGCTCCGCTGGTGTACAGCTGAGCGCTGCAGCTGGCAGTGGCTTGTGAACCGGCAGCATACAGGAATAAATGATAAAAATTGCTAGCGGAAGCGCCACCACCAAGGAGAGTGAGACAGAAAGAGAAAACTTAATGATAACTACAGAGGTCAGAGTAGCGACAGGCTTGGCATGCTGCTCCAGGTGTAGTACATGACGGATAAAATAGAGAGAAAGGAAAGAAAAAAAAAAAGGCGCACTTAAGAATCAAGCTAACACACAAAGTCAAGGTCATGTACAGAAGCTCATTGATGCCTATACCGCACAGGAGTACCAGAAACGCCTTAGATGCCCGCAAAGCAGAGGCGGAATACCGCTACGGCTCAAGAGGGCCCCGCAGCGTTTCTTAAGACAGCCCTCCAGGTTGTGGACAGTCGGCAAATGCGACATGGCCTAAGTCCACGCGTCAACACCGCATGTGGGGCTCAGGGGGTGCTAGACAAGTAAATGTTAATCATCCTTAGCGTAAGTGAGATTTGAACCAACGCGGTGTAGGCACGTACGATGGCCACTACACCGAGACCAGTTTGAGTCGCAACAATTCAGGAGCGCACGCAGTGGCTGCAACAAGCGCTACCGCGTCTCTTCTTGAATATGTCATCAGGGTCAGCGCGTGTGAGCCACTGTGTACAGTTCCGACAGCGCAGACAGCTCTGACGTTGGCGGCTACGCCACAGCGGGCGGACAACTATTGGAGCACGATACTGTGGCTAAACCTACAGGTCTTTGTATGTAAGCAGTTAATACCTGTAACTAGCTAGTCAAGAAGTAGGAGGAAGGAAAGACAATAGGCAGGGATATTAGCTGGTCTCGAATGCACGGTGACCACAGTTATTGGCTCCCCTCGAATAAATGAAAATCATCCACTCGCGAGCTGGCTGCTGCAAAATATTTGAAGGCTAACCTCAGTGCAGACAGCTCAGTGACTGTGGCAGATGCTCTGTGACTGAGCTTTGCCGAGGTTGCATTATTGGCTGACGCGATCCAGATGCTTATGATATAGGCATGACAGACACATTAATCCAACATGCAATAATGACAGCGAGCCCTGTAGGAGTTGTAGACGAGCTCTAGTGCAAAATATGTTAGAACTGGCTTAGTCATGTGAGCTTTCTTGAGCCCAAAGATAAAGCATATGGGGAGAACTTTCAAGTTGGAACAGCAGGGATGGAACTTCGATGACATTGAAGAGAAAGCAAGCCTTGGACGTCTGAAGAGCAAATGGAAGCAAGTGGATGGTCACGTACTCTGGGCCCATACTGCGCACTAGCTCTAAGGAGCTCCTGCATATGAAAATCCGTAGCGAGAGACGCCTCCTTTAAATGAAGTAGCCCACAGTTGAGGTATTCTTGAAGAGGTCATTACTTATTCTAAGCGTTTCGCCTTGTATGCCTTCTAAGAGCTTGACGTTAGCTTGAGAAAGGCTTTCAGGACAGGGAGAGGAATACCAAAGCAGGCCTTCATAGAGCGCAGCATATAAATGAAGAAAAGAGCCAACATTGAGCTCCCGCTTTAACGGTTTCAAAGCGTCAGGAAGATATTGACGAAAGAACCGACCTTCTCCTTTAAATTTCGTACTTTTGGCGACCAAGTCATTCCGATTTCAAGTCATACCGAAGAACCAGTGTTTTGCAAGGTAGGCTGCAGGGATACTTCCAACTTACATAACCTATCTAGTGTCATGCCATCAAATGCTTTGCAAACTTTTCGAAATGGCGTCACACTTCTCGCGTGACATAACGTTGGCCGAGATATTTCTCGATGGATTTGATTGCTCTCTGCGATCTTGCACTTAGTATTCGGCTGTTGCGCCCAGAGCACCGAGTACAAATGTGCATCGGCGTGCAAGCAGATGTGCACTAACTTTGGTTTGCGTGTTTTCAGACGAATGAGGATAATGTTAAAGCGCCTTGGACTTAAAGCACAGCATTGCGAAACACCACGAAATACGGTATGCGATTTCGTATCACCGTTATGCGTGAATATCTAAACTATCCTGTCAATTACATAGTCAGATATCCTGCTGTACATGCGCGACCACAAAGCTACCAGAATAAATAGCTCCATGCACCAGACTGTCAAATGCTCTCTGTATGTTAAGAAACAAAGCTATGGTGATAACACCCATAACTCTGTTATCAAGAAGCTCGAGGCATAACCCGCATTAAAGCGCGCTACACTGTTACAGTGCGAGCCAGTCGGTGAGGGGAATTGAAATTTACTGGCGTCATCTGCGCGAAAGCGCAGGTGAGTTAGGTAACTGCACTCCGAAAATATATTTTCTTGTCAATTCAGACGCTTACAAAGTCAATTAGAGAATATTATTCAATTACTTGAGTGAACACAGTTATTCGTCGCGCCAAGTCATACCCGCCTCCCCGCCGCAAGGGCGACAAAAAAAAAAAAAAAAAAAAAAAAAAATCGGGTTTTACCAGCCAAAGGCACGATATCATTATGAGGCACACCAGAGTGGAATACTCCAGATTAGTTTAGAACTTTTATTAAGGTGCCCCCAATGCATGTTTTTTTTTTTTTTTTCATTTCGCCCCCATCAAAATAAATGCGCTAGCCGCGGCCAGGATTTCATCCCGCGACCTCGAGCTTAGTAACGCAACGCCAAAACCGCTACGCCACCGAAGCGGGTCGAGCGAAATTTCGCCATCTGTCCGAAGTGATCTTTAAAAGCTTCCACAGACCGCGCAGTCTCAAGACGAGGGGTCGACAACGCTGTCGATATCTCAAGGTACAAATCTCAAACGTTGCGGCACGTCCATGAAGGGTTGGTCAACCACAGTTCTTTCCTGCGTGGAACCAGTTCCCCAAAAACATCGACGACCAACTGTCTGAAAAGAAGCGATGGGAAAAAAGTGTTACCGCAATAGGAGAAATGTTAGATGCGGAAGAGGGGAACAGTATTTAATGACTTCTCGTGACAAATGAACTCTTCGTGCGTTATGCTGTGCGTATATTGAAAATTGCGATCAGAGTTTCGGCAACAATCCCCCCGTTCCGCGTCGACGTCCTTCATGATCGAAATTATCGGGGCCAATGGTAGTCTCTTATGAGAAAGAGGCGCACGACAAACGAGGGGGCTTCTGTTGCGCGCCAAGATTTAAGACCGCTGATTGAGGGCGCGCCTCGAGAAACTCGGAGAAATCTCGAAAAGGCAAGAAACGATGGCGCGCAGCGTCAAGCAGTAAGGGAAGAAAATCGATGGCTGATTGCAGTGCTGGGAGAACAAAGCGAGTTGCAACAGCAGGCTCTCTCTCGTCTCAAAAGCTCCGCGACCAGAGCGCACGCGTACGTCTTGGACAACTGTGTATGGTGTGGCGAAGCGGCGGCAAGGTCAAAGCCCTCGTTTTTTTCTTCTTTGTAAGCGCACCACAACTGATTTCGGCGAAGGGGAATTTTAAAAGCACGAAAACATATACACTTTCCAAAAGAAAGGGGGAAATATACAATAAACGGAATAAACTCGGTAAGAGAGCTTACTACCTAGTGATGTATGGTGTTAGCTGCCCCAGACATTGCTCTTCTGTCTGAAACAGTGCGCGATACGCCGCTTAAGACTTGAGACACAAAACAAATGTGACAGCACTTATGTTCTCATTTACCGTAGTCTCTTGTTTACACTACATGTACGTCTGTGCTATTTTCTTTTTCTCTCTGCCAGTTCCCATTAGGAGGGCATATATAAAATGAAGAATTAGTGCATCAGTTTAAAGCGGAGCGGTACAAAGATAAAGAGATCATTATCGTAATAATTATTTTCTTTATTTGAGCCCACTGCAATATATATAATATGAAAGAATGATCCCCTTACCGCCTTAGCTGCATTTTGGTAGAATGTAAAGGGACAGTCAGGTTAGCGCAAGCCACTAGGTGTGTGCCGGGGTGGCACTGTCAGCGCTGAAAAGTAAGTTCGTCACTCGTAGGCCGCGATTGAGAGCGCGCACACGTGCTGTTACCGCCGCGTTTACGACGTAAAGGCATGCAGACCACGGCCTGGTCGCTTTTCTCAGGAACAGTTATCATTAGGAAAACAGTTGAAAGCTGTAGAACGAATGCTGGATGCATTTCCGCGCATCTTGAAAGCAGCGACCCACGGAACGTTGAAAGTAAGATTCCACGTCTGGAATCCCCCGCCTCAGCACTCGGATCTCCCTCCCCGTGAGCCACTGAGTCGCAACCTAATCACGCCATCTTCCGCGCCGATGCCCTGAGTCCTTTGTTCCCGGCCCCGATCGGAATCTCGTACGATGCCGTGCCAGTGGTCGAGCACTGCGGCGGCACGACGCAACCAACCATCGCAGGGGCACCGCACCCACCGCGGATGCTTTCGGACGGGGCGGCCGCTTTTCGCCACGGTGGCTTCACGAATGCTCTGGCACGACCGTGATCAATTCAAACCACTTCCAACCATATAGTAATAGTACGAAGATTAGCGTGACAAACGAAGCTAAAGAAAGCCTTCAGGTCAGTGTCCGTCAGCGTCAGCAGAAAGAAAAGAAAGGAAAGTTGGAGTTTTGCCGAAAGGATGAAGCAGAGAACGAAATGTGTAGCGTATTATTACGACCAGTGATAATGACATTGTTTCGCAAAAGTATCGTTCGCAAAAAAACATTCGCTGCTCCACCGGAACAATTTGCTTTCGAGGGACATATAGACTTTGTGCCCACATCCCTTCTTTCCTGCCTTTCAATTTTAGCCCCTTTCTTCACTTCCGGTTGTACGCTACGTAATAGCAGGTGCAAACTGCGCATGCGCGGTACGCAATCAGAAATATTGCGGCTTGCGTACGCGTGCTACTTTTTGGATTTAACGTTGCGGGCGTTGCTTGACTTGCGTAGATGTAGTGCATTTAGGTGGCGTGACAACATGGTGGCCACCGTGGGCACCAGTATCAACTCGAATTCGCCCTTGCTACTTGCACTTTGCCATGTTCTCAGTTATCTTTTTTTACGCTGTTAGGCCTAACAAAATATGCCACCGCTGTCGATAAGAGCGCCGATTACTCTCCACCAGATGCTGTCACAGATTTTATAGATGATGACGATAATGATGATGATGATTTTGATCTATTGTCATCCGCTCTGAAACGAGGTGGTGACAAATCGTCGTCTAGCCTGCTTGAGTTATTTAGATAGGCTTCAAAACTTCTCTATCTACTTTGTACCACTACCTATGCCCGTAACGGATCCGGTCATATTGCATCTTCCGCATATCCCATCAACGATATCGCATATCGATATGCCATATCGCATCAACGCATCTACCCTGCTTTTTTTCCACCAACACTGTAAACGTCCTTGCTTATCTCGAATACTGACCCGTTCATGTTTCCGTTTAAATCCCGCCTCTGTTGGAAAAACCAATGCTACAGCTTCTACGGGACTTATCATCACACCAGAAAGCCGTGCAAGCATTACTGCGCTTTTAGCGATGCACCGGCTTGTGTGAACGCACATAATGGAATGGCCTTCATCGCTTTTTTTTTTTTTTTTGCTTTTCATATCTCTCTTTCTTCAATGTCTTCTTCATTCTACCCTCTTTGCAATCCCCATTTCCTCCACCCAAGTGCAGGGTGGGCAACCAGAAACTGCGTCTACTTTCATTAATCTCCCTGCCTTTGCTATCTTTCTCTCCATTTAAGAGGCCGAAGCGCTGTACCGAAATTGTATATTGTCTCGTGCACAGTGTAGCACGCACAACAACCATTGATTCATGTGGCAATACAGCCTTTAGCTGTTGAGAGGAATTAGCTCTAAAAATACGCTCACAAAGAAATTGGGAACCAACACAGGGGCGTCGGTCTGACGTTTGGGTCCGGTGGCGCTTATCTCTTTCTGCCCACCATGCACAATTTTGCTTTGCCACTTTCATTACTGTTGGTCTCATGTTTCTCCTGGCGTGTCTGTTCCATTGCGTTGCCGTAGCGTGCGCTATCATTTTTGCTTTGTACTGGTTCTTCATTCAGTTATACTCAATCGCACAAGTCATTCTCAGCACTGTGGAAGCTGCAGGACGCCTTAGCCAATAGCACTGCCGAATGTCCTTCGAGATGTGTCTATCCGCGCCGCGTCGTCTGCTCAGCGGCTGCCGAATTCGCGGCATACGACGTGCATATGCAAAGGTACCAACATGTTACGCATGGCTGTAACGTTTCATGTACGATGTAAAAACAAAACTATCCAATTCTGCCATTAATCGGACGATTACGCTTGGAAATATATTCCGCTGCGCAAGACTGTTGCGCATACGTACGCCTCGTACCTTCGGTGGCGCTGCGAATGACTTGTGAGATAGAGTATAGTCTTGATAGCAGCGAAACTACTGTTTGCATCCGCACGTGTACTGATTGTATTCACTCAGCATTGTATGATTTGTTGAATTCTCCGGTTTATAAACCAACGGTTGTAGCACTTCATGTCTTACTCATAAGAAGGCCGGGCACATGACCAACGTCAATATTTGAGTACTCTGCATGTCGCCTTGTGCGTCAACCCCTTCTGGTCTCTCTCTCTCTCTCTCTCTCTCTCTCTCTATATATATATATATATATATATATATATATATATATAGGTTAAGTCTGTGTGTGTATGTACATTCCGTGCTTACTGTTATTATATTTCGGAGCTTACTCACGCTAAGAATCAGCTCAACTTGGCCATATTTCAGCTGGTCACTAGTTTGCGCTTCTCTTCTTCTTTGACTTCAGTGACTGATGATGAGCTCTATCATGGTAGCGCCAGACGTTCTGTGGTCGTAAAAGCGTTTACCTGCATGTAACTGAAAAATAGCGCAATCTGCCTGACACCGCAACTAAAGCTTGAGAGAATTCAACGAGCGTTCACTTGGTCGACGTCGGCAGATACTCTAGCTGCCGTAACCTCTTTTGCCCATATTTTTGCCTGCAAAGCTCAAAGTGCACCTTCCCCCATTTCTAATTATTTCTAAAGAGCACCTACAGTCACTTGTTATTTGCGTTGAAGCTTGCCGTACAGAACGAAAGGGCGCACCGAAACGCTACATTTTCGAAATTCTTGTTATGCGCGGCAATGCCAAGTCTCGTAGTTTTCGGTGGTGGTGTCGGAAGTAAACAGGCTTTTCGGCGTGCTTAATGGCGCACAGCGGCGGTCCCTACTTCGTTTTACGGAGTTTTCACCCCTTGAAAGTATCAAGAGCATTGACCTACAAACTTGCCAGCGAGCAATAGGCAGAGCAACGGGAATGAATACAAATCAAGAAGTATACGGAACTGGATAAACAGTCTTCCGGCGAATGGCTAAGGGCTAATGGCGCCAAGCGTTAAAACGACGGGGCTAAAAGACGACGGCGCTCTAAACTGTCCGAGAGCAAGGGTGCTCTGCGTGTTTCGTACTCGCATCCGCCTCGAGCCGATTGTCGTAGTCCATAAACATGAATCACCGCACTTCTATACGAAAGCGGCCTCCAAAGAAAATGCTTTACGGCGACCGGCATGCCGTGCGCGGGATTTCGAAGAGGAAAACGAAGATTGCGCGGTCGCCTCGAAAATACAGAATTTGCATCACAGCACCACAAGCAGAGCGTCCGACGAGAACGCCGCCTGGGGGCTAAAAGAAAATAGCGCGCGAAAACTGGCGCGCCGTTTCCGTTCGAACAAAGTCTTTCTCCTTGGACGGCGCTCGATGGAATGCAGGCCGCGAGTAACTCAGTTTCACGCGCCCGTCTGAAAGCGCTGACACCGAGAAGCGTGAAGCGCGCGGGCACCGCAGCGGAACGCGAAGCGTGTGGCAGGCGGCGATGCTCTACGACGCGTGATATTAGCCTGCGGAGCGTTATCAGAAATTCTCTATGCGTTCCGCGTTAGCTTTGAAGCGCGCGCTCGGGAGTCTGTTAAATGTGAGAGGCTCATGTTCGTTCGAAGCAAGAGCGAAACCAGCAGGGACAGAAGGGAAATCGCCATGGAAAAGAAAAGAAGAAAACTAACAATAACGCAGGCGGTGCTATGAAGTGAGCAGTCGTACATAGAATGCCAGAAATAGCGAGAGTGAGCTCGCTGTCCGCTGAACAAAATCACAAAATAGATGTGCAGCAAGGCTTGCGATGGCCCATCGCTTCTTTCATCACTTCAGGTGTGGCGCATGCAGCACAAAGAAGTGAGTAAAATGAGAAACCGTGCCATCATTCTTAATACAAGCACAATGGACTTTCATTTTATGGGACTATTAAACGAGGCGCTTCGCGTGTTCTCCGCCCTAATGCACTCGTAATAATGCCTTTAATTTCAGTGGAACATTAAACAGCACTTTCGTGAACTCACGTTATTGTGGTATAGGTGCAACTCTGCTAAGCTTCCCCAACTTCCCTCCTGCGCCACTGGAACAAGCCCGAAGTTGCTGCACGTGTCTTAAAGCCCTTCATTTTTGCCTCTAGCGTTTCAATCACATTGTTTTACAAGGGACAGCGCCCGAGTGCGTCGTGTCCCCATTTTAAAGCAGTCGGGAGAAGGAGGGTGGGAGAGGTATGTACGGTGCCAGGCAGTTTTTAGTACAGCAGTTAACACGGCCATTGATATTTGTCACAGAAGCATCAGTTTTTTTTTTTTTTTTTTTTAGCGATGACACCGTCGTGAAATGCAACTGGCATTTTATAAAGAACAATAGCGCACTCTGTTACGAGATTTAGTGTGAAAAAGATAAGTCGAACAAGAACGCGGTACTCCAGAGTGGCAAGATGGGCTTGTTGGTTCATCATGAAGGCTGTATTTCAGCGGTACTGTTTTTACAAAATTGTGTTCTCAAGCTTGGTGGAGATGCCTGGAAATAAGCTTACTAATGCGTGGACGCATCAAAATTGCGAGCGATTCTGGCTTATCCCTATAGCTTTCACACCGGAAACATTCGAAATCTCAACAGCGGGGTAATACCAGGCCACATTTATAGCTCGTTTCGATTTGATGATGTTCGTCCGACCTCCTTGACCTAAAACATTATGACGTGTTATGATATAGCTTCCAAGCTGTTGAAGAATTCATTTTGAAATATTTACAATTGATCACATGTCTTCTTCTGCAAATAATTTGTCCTGTGGAATGTGATGCGAGAAATTGCAGTGAGATCGTGGCCTTGAACTGGAACAACATCGGTGGAAAAAGAAAGAAAGAAAGAAAAAGAAACACAAAAATTAATTCAATTAAATTCTGAGGTTTCACGCGCCGAAACCACGACATGTTTATGCGGCACTCCGTAATGGGGCACTCCGGAGTATTTTTGACTCCCTGGGGTTCTTTAACGTGCACATGAATCTTAGTACACGAGCAATTTTGCATTTCACTTTCAACGAAAAGCAGTCGCCGCGGCCAGGATCGAACCATCGACCTCGAGCTAAGCAGCGCAAAACTATAGCTGCCTCGGCGAGTCCAATTGCTGAAAGATGCTCGATATGTGAAGCCAGTGGCAAGCCTCCCTGGGTCTTGGAACGAAATGATGTTTTAAGTAATAATCCTACCGCTCCACTAAGAGAGTAGCAATCACTTGACCCGCGTAATGCATGAAGCGTCTAGAAAAGGCGCAAGGGCCAGATACGCAGTACCTGACTACATCAAGCAATTATTCACGAAACCGAAATGCTTCTGCAGCAAAAACTAGCATTCAAGGTTCCAGGTAGGTAAATATAACCTGCTGAACGCCTTCAAGCAACACAGGAGGTTTGTGACGTATTGGACAGCTCTGAAACCGTTTTGGCCACCTGGGTGGGCAACACACGAGTGTTTTTGCATTTCGTATCCATCGCGATACGGAAATCGCGGCCAGATCCTGAGATTTCGGATTCAGGTGTAGAATTTCATAGTAACAGAGTCACCGGATCTGTTGGGTGCAGAGATAGATTTATGTACAGACAAGTGAAGACAATCCGCAACCGACCCTATCTGAGGGACGGCTTAGTTCGTAGACATCGTCGATGAAACTCCGGGGAGAAGGGTGACATGGCTTGCGTACGTCTTGAGAAGAGACTAGAAGTACGCGATAAAGCAGGCAATAAAAAATGGAGGAGGGCAGCAGAGATTCGCCAAAGAACAAGTGACAGCACACCATCGCGATAATTCCGCAGGCCAAAAAAAGATGAAAAGGGAACGTGTTGTGTCGAGGAAAAATAGATAAAACTCAAGAAGAGCAGCTATTCCCCGGATATAGCAGCGGTTTCATCGAGAGGAAGCCTCGCTACTGCATCGAATAAGGACAGGGTCTGCATACACCACTGCATGGTCGTTTTAGACGGGACGCACCGATTCTCCGCTCTGCACTTCGTTCAATGAGACAAGAGACGTACATCGAACACTTTCTGTGGTCGTGCACAAGCTACCGCGGTGAAAGGGCCGCTCTGCTTGAGAATTTAGGAAAGAAAGGCCTCGTACATGCGTGTCTTCCACACCTTGGGTTTCCCGAAGGATCTGCTATAGCCCACCAGAAGCTTCACGCCTCCTCCTCACATTTCTAAGAGACCCTTAACTGTTCGAGAGATGATGAATACCCCAGTGACAATGAAAGAGATGCTCAGGCGGAGCAATGGTTGGCCTCGATTGCCAGGGTAAACCCGCCTGTAGCTATTGCACACAACCACAAGCCATTACCGCTCGGGTCGCGCATAATATTTACACAGTACTCTAAAGTCAACGAAGTCACGCGGCAGTCATTCCGCTGCAAGTATCTGAAAAAGTATACGCAGCCATATTTACGGTGACACTACCTCTTATCGTTCCTTTATTAGTACATTTTCTTAACCTAAATAAACTAAAAGGCTGAGACGCCCTATATACTACCTTAGTTCAGATTATTATCGATTTGTAAGTAGTGCGTGTCATTACAGTTTGAGCTATCTTGCATCATAAGTCAGTAGCGTTACGTGACCTACGTTATTTTTATCTTTTTACCCCTGCGGTGGTTTCACTGAAACCAGAAGCTGAAATAAGTGTCATAAAATGTTTTATATATTTGGCAGCATGCAATGGACATGCACGTGTTTTATCGATATACAAGACGCGCCAGGTCTGGTAGTACAGAATTTCGCAGAATAGCGGCTTACCCGTGACAACGTGCAATTTCGAGTTCGGTCCTGGGGAATGCAATAAGAATAATATGTAGACTGCGTACCTCTCTTTCTACCGATAGAAAACGAACTGGCAGCAGAATAGACAAAATCAAAAGCGAAATATTGGGGTCTTTCACGTTTTCGTTGTATGATTTCGTCACGTTTTCTTTTATTCCTTTTACGTCGACTTGAGATTCTGACGTGGCACATAGGAAGTGGAATTTACGAGTCTAGCGTTTCATAGGCAGACGGTCACACGGTGCTTTTCTGGGCTTTCGCTGAAAGATTTTTCATAGAGGTTTCGGCGTCATACAAGGTAGAACACGAGTCTAGCCTACCACTCGCCGCGATATATATATATATATATATATATATATATATGAATCTTGCGGAATGCGCCGAAGAAGTGAAAAGAAAGGAGCCAGTTGGGAGACGTGAAAGTGGGCCGAGCCAGCCTTTTTCGGACTTAAACTCCGGTCCAAAAGGAAGAAGGCCAACAAAGTAGTCTGAGAAACAGTAGAGGAAAAAGATAAGTCAAAGTTATTTTCGCCCGTTTCTGTTGCGTTTGAGTTATGAAAAGGGAGGGGGCAGTGGGAGAAAGAAGGACGAAAGGAAATAATAATAATAAAAAAAGAGACGCAAAGACAGAGCGAGGAGAAGAAAGCCACGGAGTTGTTTCTCATCCTCTCCGTGCTTCGTGGGAACATGTTGCTTCGTTCCATTGAAATAGATGAGCTCCACGTCCTCGATTTACGACAGAGCTCGCGAACAAACGGCTCTTCCCGTCTCAGGGCCCGAATTTCTCCTTTTTTTCCCCGTACCCTCTCGCCTCGGTTTCCGCGTGTCTTTCCTTCTGCTCGCATCGTCTTATTCCGCCGCAGACAATGAATTGGGAGTGGCCGGAAAGGAAAGTCGCCACGGGGCGCATCAATAAACGGCGCTGCGACGCAAGCGCGGCGCCGCTCTGCGGTGCGGCTCCTGACACCACCACCACCGGGAGACGACACGCCGCAAATTGCCCCGAGCACCGCCGGCTGGCAGCTCGGAGGTGGAAGCCCGGCCTAAGTTTACGCCAGCAGCGCGATAGTGGAGTGTAGCTAGCGAGACCGAAAAAAGGCATGGCGCCTGACGTGTATACGCCTCTCTCTCCAAGCTGCGGCGTCGTCGAAGCACAACGCATAGAAAGCCGCAGGCGTTGCCTAGACTGCGCGGGGACGGGAGTGTGTGGCATTTCCACACTGCGTACGCCCAACGTTGCGCAGCAACGACCTGCGAGAAAGCTTAATGGAGAAAGAGAGAAACTTTGCTACTACGGAAGCGAACGTACGCGGCTAGAGGCAATCACGGGTGAATCCCTTCTTAAGCGCAAGGGAGCGAAGCGTACTGCGGCTGACAGGCAGCATTATTTTGTGGGGGGTTAAACTGTTCGCTATCAGATCACAGAAAGAGGAAGAAGAAGCAGCTAAAGTTCCGTTGAGTTTTTCGGCATCTATGAGGTCGCCGCCTCTTTCAGCCCATTGCGAAATGGCAGCGTTGTGTTAACTGCAAATGATCAAGAATGTTTTGGGGACGTCATGTACAACAGTCGCTAAGGCCGCAGAGGTTGATCTTACACTGAGTGTTCGATATACTATTCGCGAAAGGACCATAGTGTGCGGTATTCTCCTCGATTTTCGGTAAAAAATTGAACAGACCAACAGGGATGGAACCAGTTTGAAGCCTATGCAGTCAGAGCATTAACCAGTTTTACGAAGTTCTAAATAACGGCCGCCTTCAATAGTATTACAAGAAAGCGCGTAAGTAGGAGAACTGTGCAGAATCAATTCGTGCTTTACTTCCTCTTAAGTGTGAATGGCATGGCTCGGAACTGCCGTTTTTTACGCCTCGTAAGTTTAGTGCACATATACCTTCCTGAACTGTGGCTGCGTTCCTCGATATTTTTATTTTCCCGTCGAGATGGGCGATGGGCGCTGGTGATGCAAGGCATGAAGCGCGTCTGCGACAAACAAGAGGAGAGCAGCGGCGACTCCACTCGGCATTCTCTTGACAAACGGCACTGGGTGAGCAGAGGCGGGGGGTAGGGCGAGTGTTTTGGCGCTGGTGTTGCACTATTTTGGCGTGTAGCAGACGAGCGTCCGTCCCGGCTGGCCGTGCCTGAGATCCTCGACTACTGTAGCAGCCGGAAGAAAAGAAAAGAAGTTGCTAACTTGGTTTCACCACTCTGCCGGCTGGCCCCAGGAAAATTTGGTTTCCTCTCCGGCGTGTCCTCCTGCTTCTCTGTCCTGGCTGCGCGCTTGGCCGGCCGTCGCGTGGAGCGAGCTGTCTCTGCGTCGCTTCAGCTGCTGCGCGGTGCCTGGTGGACCCCTTGACGGCACCCGGCGCGAAGGACGAGGAGCAGACAGGAGTCTTCGCGGCTCGCTTCAATTGACGTCTCTTGCACCGCTCGGCCCGTTTCTCTCAGTCAGGTCCTGCGAGCGCGTGGTGACTCGCTACAGTTGCTGCCGCCGTTGAGATAAACGTGTTTTCTCCAAGGATAAAACGAATGGAAGGAGACTTGAAGCTAGGCCCTAGGACGTCTATTTTCGATCTGCTCCCCATTACCTATTTTCTTGCGATATTTTTCTCTTACCGGTCGAGAGATAACGACATGTTTGAAAGAGAAGAAAGGTAACCGAGGGGCCCGATTATTATTATTCATATTATTCATATCATGAGAAGCCAACAAACAATGACACCAAGGACAACATAGGGGAAATTACTTGTACTTACTAATTGAATTAAAGAAATGATAAATTAATGGAAATGAAAATGGGTGAAAAAACAACTGCCCGCAGGTGGAGAACGAACCCACGTCTTCGCATTACGCGTGCGATGCTCTCACCATTGAGCTACCGCGAAGCCGTTTTCCCATCCACTTTCTGGGGTATTTATGTTGTACAACTAGAACTCACCCTGGGAGTGTTAGCCAGCGCCACCGCTCACAAACCATGGCGGCGGATGTGGAACATCCTTTGTGCCGCAGGCGTCACGAGCACATGATCTTTTTGGGTGATGGAAACTGGTCAATAAACCCACATATGCTACCTGAAGGCATCAATGTTGCCGGGTTCGAGCTTTCTTCTCGTTCATTACATAACGAGGGCTCGAACGCGGCAAATACCCCTGTCTTGTGCTAACGTATTCCAACTTGCGCCTGCAAACTTCCTAACTTCATCACTCAACCTAGTTTTCTGCCGTCCTCGACTGCGCTTCCCTTCGCTTGGTATCCATTCTGTAGCTCTAGTGGTCCACCGGTTATTCCTCCTACGCTTTACATGGCCTGCCGAGCTCCACTTTTTCCGCTAATGTCAACTAGAATATCGGCTATCCCTGTTTGTTCTCTGATCCACACCGCTCTCTTCCTGTCTCTTAACGTTAGGCCTAACGTTTTTCATTCCATCGCTCTTAACTTGTTCTCGAGCTTCTTTTTTAACCTACAAGTTTCTGCCCCATATGTTAGCACCGGTAGAATGCAATGATTGTACACTTTTCTTTTCAACGACAGTGGTAATCTCCCAGTCAGGATTTGGTAATGCCTGCCGTATGCACTCCAACCCAATTTTATTCTTCTATAAATTTCTTTCTCATGATCAGGGTCCCCTGTGAGTAATTTACCTAGATAAACGTACTCCTTTACAGACTCTAGAGGCTGACTGGCGATCCTGAAGTCTTGTTTCCTTGCGAGGCTATTGAACATTATCTTTGTCTTCTGCGTATTAATCTTCAACCCTTCTCTTACACTTTCTCGGTTAAGGTCCTCAATCATTTGCTGTAATTCGTCCCCATTGTTGCTGAATAGGACTATGTCATCTGCAAACCGAAGGTTGCTGAGGTATTCGCTGTTGATTCTCACTCCTAAGCCTTCCTAGTCTAAGAGCTTGCATACTTCTTCTAAGCATGCAGTGAATAGCATTGCAGAGATTGTGTCTCCTTGCCTGACCCCTTTCTTGATATGTAACTTTCTACTTTTCTTGTGGAGAACCACGGTTGCTATGCAATCTTTGTAGATATTTGCCAATATATTCACGTATGCATCCTGTACACCTTGGTTACGTATAATGCCTCTATGACTGCTGGTATCTCTACTGAATCAAATGCTTTTTCATGATCTATGAAAACCATATAGAGAGGCTGATTGTACTCCGAAGATTTCTCTATTACCTGGTTGATGACATGGATATGATCTATCGTAGACTATCCCTTCCTGAAGCCAGCCTGTTATCTTGGTTGGCTGAAGTCAAGTGTTGCCCTGATTCTATTTGAAATTACCTTGGTGAATATTTTATACAATACTGAGAGCAAGATAATGGGTCTATAATTCTTCAATTCTTTAACGTCTCCCTTCTTATGGATGCGTATTATGTTGGCATTCTTCCAGCTTTCTGGTACACTTGAAGTCGTGAGGCATTGCGTATAAAGGGCCGCAAGATTTTCAAGTATGATATCTCCTCCATCCTTGATTAAATAGACTGTTATTTCATCTTCTCCAGCAGCTTTTCCCCTGGTCATGTCTTTCAAGGCCCTTCTAACTTCATCGCAAGTTATAGAAGGGGCCTCTGTATACTGTTCATCACTACTTCGAATGAAAGTAGCTTGACTGCTCTGGGAACTGTACAGGTCAGTATAGAATTCGTCCGCTGATTTTACTATGTCATCGAAATTACTGATGATATTACCCTGCTTATCTTTCTGTGCATACATTTTGCCTTGTCCTATGCCTTGTTTTCTTCTCACTGATTTCACGCTGCGTCCATATTTTACTGGCTCCTCAATCTTTTCCACGTTATAATTTCAGATATCCCTTGGTGCAAACTCAGTATACTGTAGTCATGGGTAACTTCAGTGCAAAAGTGGGGGAAAAGCAGGCTGGTGAGCAAGCAATTGGCAACTACGGCATCGATTCTAGGAAGACTATAGGCGAGATGTTGGTAGAATTCGCGGAAAGGAATAGGCTCCGAATAATGAATACTTTCTTCAAGAAGCACAGCAACAGGAAGTAGACCTGGAAATGCCCAAATGGAAAAACAAGGAATGAAATAGATTTTATACTCTCTGCCGATCCCAGCATAGTGCAGGATGTAGAAGTGTTAGGTAGGGTAAAGTGCAGTGACCATATAGGTTATGAGGTCTAGGATTTGTCTCAATTTGAAGAGATAAAGAATAAAGTTAGTCATGAAGAAACAGGCCAACCTAGACGCAGTAAGGGTAAAAGCAGACCAATTCAGGCTGGTGCTCGCAAACAAATAGGCAGCGTTAGAACAGGAAGATAAATACAACATAGAGGTAATGAATGAAACCTTAACTAGGTTGATCTCAGAAGCAGCAATTGAAGTGGGAGGTAAGGCACCAAGGCAACCAGTAGGTAAGCTCTCCCAAGGAACAAAGGACCTAATAAAGAAAGGGCTAAACATGAAAGTGTCAAACTCGAGAGGTCAGATAGAATTCACTGAACTGTCGAAACTGATCAACAAGAAGAAAGTGGTACCATATGTGATCACATATCGAGGTTTTTATTTCTGTTCACAAGTTCCGAGCATTAGTTTTTTAGAAGGAAGTTTGCATTTTTGGTTTGTGCATATAATCCAGGGGACGAACTCACAAATATTTCATTTCATAAATGATCGTTGCCTGTGGCCGGCTGGCCTCAGTAATGATATGCCCAGCATCAGGATTGGTTGAAATTTTCTCTTACGAACAAATCTAGCGTAACAGGTTTTTGATAATACGGATAAGTTATAGTTGTTTGGGTCTTATGGCATGCTGTATGTCTTATACGATCCGTTCGTAGCTTTGTTATACTAGCTGGCTTCTTTTTCTTGCGTAGCTGTTAATTATTGTCTCCATCAGTTGCATTGCCATCTATCAAACTGTTATCGGCACTCTCTGGCGCTTCCACAAAACGTGAAAATCCACAGAAAGATCTTACGCTACAAGTGTTCGTAGGAGAATCTGTAAGCTGATCTTGATGATGGACATTAGAGAAAGTGGCTGACCAATGGCAAAGAGCCCTTACAAAAGAAGAGTATTGTGAATTCGGCCAAAGGAGATAGAGGTTAATGGCTTACTGGATATTTGTGGATAGCGTCACGCTTTTTTACTTTTGAGAAGAACGAGAAAGCTGGCACTCATGCGTGGCAGAAGACTATAGACTCTCCAATAGTTGCCATAAAGACAGCGCAAAGAGTGGAAACATTTAACTCGGCCCCATTTATGCTTTAGATTTAGAGCTCGTAGGTCTTCTGCGCCTGGTATTCACAAAAACGTTCTTGCGCTGAAACTGTTCGTAAGAGCAGATTCGAACCGATTGGGACGTCGGACATAATATTAGCGAATGCGACCGACAAATGACAAACAGCACTTCCGATCGAAACGCTTCGTGATTTCGGACCCTGTTCCATGGGATTACTTCGTGCCTGTTCCTTCGTTTTCGTTTCAACTCAAATGAAAGAAAAGTGTACATTGTAATGAGTTAAGTTCAGCCGCTGAGCGTACTCAATACCCAATGGGATGTGTTTTTTTTTATTTGTTAGCCGCCACTTGAATGCAACAGAGCAAGAAAGCAGCAACCAACGCAATTTGCGCGGTCACTACTCGGCTGATTACATTGCCTGCCGCTGTTTCTGAACTTTGGTCTGGCAAATTTCCGCCGGCATCAGCAGCAGGGAAAATCAATGCGCCAAGTTTACATGCAGGATTCTATGCCAAGTCGAGGCGCACTAATGACTGCGGTGTCTTGATGAATAACCTCCGCTGTCCTCCCCTTTCCTGTAGCGCACAAGTTTGCGCAGTTCGCTTGAAACCTGCTTTCACCATGTTTTTGTTTGGACGTTGAGTGGTGCGAATTTGAGCAGTGTTTACTATTGGGAACAAGGGGCAATGTAATGTACTGCATAGGGCTGAAAGAGTCCTTTCGACAAATGAGTGCGCATCCCTTGTTGGATTGCATACTCGTGGTGGCATATGAAGCCTCGTGTAATCAGCGGTGACAAGCCACAAAGTATCGCTAGTAACACAACTGTAATGGGGACGTCACTGGAAACAACACTGGCTCACTCATGCAGGGCGGAAACGGCCTGTCGCAGTGACACATAAACCTAATTAGCCCCTATATTTACCTTTTATAAACCTAGCCAAGTGGTGTTTGTTTCTGGGACCATCGTGACCAAAGCGGATGTAGACAAAAGGTTAGACGGGAACCGAACCGAACTCCCTAAACGTTTCTTACTAAATGCGCTTTCCTCTCACTGAAGCTGCGCAAATGTACTCGGCACAAATGGTTGCCCAAACCTCAAATTTGTGAGATGCAGGCCTCATGCCATCCTGTAGTGCTAATTGCAGTTTGTGCAGCACTTAAAGACAATCCGGTTTTGTTTTAGACTCCTAGCATCTCACTATGGCAAAATAAATTACACTATGCACCGTAACTCATTAGTTAGTTTTCTTAGGTGTCCCTGTCAATAAGGACGCTAAACGTCTACTGATACAGTAGAACCGCCAGTTGAAAATTTAATAAAGACCGATTGTGTTACCTGTGTTGTAAGAGAAGATGTCTATGTATTATACACACCTTCTCGGCTCAACCTATCGGGTATAACGATGCAGTATGCATTGACTACGCATGCCACGGTGAGTCAGCGGTTATGGCGCACGGCTGCCGAGCAGGACGTCGTAGCATCAAATCTTGTTTCGGGCAGCCGCATTTTAGAGGAGGCTGAATACGAAAAATGCTCGTGCATTTCGATTTACGTGCACAATAAGGAATTCAATAATATGTTGAAATTGGCCCGGAACCCTTCATGGAGGCGTCGCGTCATAGCCCACAATTCAACCTTGGGACCTTGTACCAGAACAATAAATTTTTTTGTGTCTTATTCTCAAAACGCTAAGGTAAAAATTGCTATAGCTTCTTGAAATGTTCATGAATTAACAGAAAAAAGAGGTGCACGGCTGTTGCTCTTCCGGGTTGTCGGCTATGTAGGCTTTCCTCTATGTGGGGCGTTTATTAGTGTTTACATGATTAATAATAATATTCTTTGTGTAACGCATCGAATCATGCAGACTGGACGCCACGCTTGGACGATTCCACCGTCCGCGTCCATTGCAGATGCCGCCCACACGAATGACATGAGCAGCCCTCACTCCCTTCGCCTCGTGGATTTTGCGAGCCTTTTTTGGCGGTTGTACTGCAAGTCTTCGCTCAGAGCGCATGATGGCAAAAGCGCACCACCTTTGTGGCCACTGCTATTAGTTAGGATTGCACATGTATAGGTTTGAAACCCCTACCAATTTGTGACAAATTCAGCAGCCGTGGCCAGACCTGCACTATGCCTCATATAAGCTTTCGTGTGAGTGCGAACCATGCCTTCCTGTGCCATTGCCCTCCTCCTGCTCCGCATAACAAGATTTCCTGTCGTCTTCTTTGGGACTGAACTGTGGAGCTGCCGCTAATGCCGCTATTTCCAGATTTTTAGCAGATTTTATGCTACTTGCTCAATCCTCTTTATACAAGAACCGATTTTCTAATGGTTCGACGCAGGTCACAGGGTCAACGACACACGCGACGCCGTACCGCACAAGGTGATGATGATGATGATTTAATGGCGTCACCTTTGAAACAGGGCATGCTTGATTTATTCAGGTATGCTATACATGTTTTTATCTAGCATTCTGTATACACCTCCTTAATCTTTTTTTTTCCTGAAACCTTATCTATCTATATCGTACCGCTACCTATGACTGTAAGAAATCAGGTCGTGTCAATCTCTTCCCTGATTTTTTTCCCGACAATATTCTAAACGTCTCTTGCTTATCTCGACTGCTGACCAGTTGATGCTTTCGTCCACTTTAAACCCAAGCGCTTCTGGAAGGTGTACGTCACCTACGGTTCTCACTGGGTGAATTCTTTCGCATTCCATTAGGATGTGCTGAGTGGTCTTCGGATTTTTGCTGCAGCATACACGTGCCTCATCTAGTTCCAAACATTTGCTCCGGTACGTTTTTGTCCTCAGGAAACCCTCTCGAGCCTCAAAGGGCAAGGCACAAAGGGCAAAGGAGCCACAAAGGGCAAGGCACGGCCCTTTGTGTTATCTTACAGATTTTCCCTTCTAATTTCTTTCTTCTCATTCTTGTAAATCTCCATTGTCCTTTTTGTTTTCATTCTTCTCTCACTTTGTTTGTGATGACTCCTGGTTGTCTATTTACAGTTTCGATTATCCTGTACTTGGTTAACTTTCTTGACCTCTTCCTACATTCTGTGTACAGATAGTTTCAGGTACAGATACTTGTGCACTTTAGCCGCCCATTTATTTTCATCCTTGTTCCGGAGTCTTTCCTCAAAACTAATTTTGCTCTGTGCTTCTCTGACTTCAAAAGAGGCCCAACCCATGTCATCCTGCACTGCCTCATTTGTGGTTTTACCTTGGGCTCCAAAAGTCAACCGGCCTATTGATCTTTGTTTAACTTCAACACCGATAAGATATCCGATTTTCAGCATAGAATGGCATTTGCGAACGTTAGCGCTGGCGCCATTACTCCTTTCCAGATTCCACGCACCACCTCATACGTATTGTGGCCCCACAGTGCTCTGTGTGGACAAGGCGGTGCACAAACGAGCGCCCCCATCGGCCTCTGCTGTTCACTGCCTCGTTTCTAATAAATAAAGACTCTGTTTTCACAGTCACGAGGTCAACTATTTCTCGGATTGTACAATATGTTAGGGGGCGGATGGTTTCATCACAGATTTGTCCGACATTATGGACACAAACACACAACCATTCTGTCGATGTTCTTGCTACTTAATTAGCATGAAAAAGAGAAAGAAAATATTGATCAGAACGCTGTATGTGAATCCGCTGTCGACCAGTGGCAATAACAGTACCAATAACTTCCTTTTTTTTTTCGGATGACAAGCACAAACCAAGCGCGGGGACCGTCAGCCGACATCCCCTCGCGTATAGATAAACGTGGCGCTCCGCCCTGCGCACCACGAACTGCCACATGTCCCTTCAGGTCACCAGGTGACGTGATTTTAATGTGTGGTTACGTGCAGTATCGAGCCCTAGAGCACACACGGGCCCTTTTTTGTGGCCCGGGCCTGGCCCGAGCCTGAAAGTACGATGCTCCAGCCCATCAGAGCCCGGCCCAGTGTTTCAGAACCTAGCCCGTACCCGGCCAGTACCCGGCCCTGTTCGGCCAGTTAGCCGTTGAGCTTAAACGAAGCATGGTCCAGTGCTCGGTTTCTGTGAGGGTACTAGCTGCAGAGTGATTATTTGCGAGAGACAGATTTGACTGTCAGGTTTCCCACTGGCGTTGTTGCTGACTGGTTGTAAAAAAGAAAGAAAACTACATTATCTGTACATTATGCTCGTGCGTTACTGTGCGATATGAACTTCAGAATAACTTCTTCTTGGGCGAGTTGGTGTTTACTTAACATGACACTTAGTAGCGCAAGAACTCGAAATAAAAAGATAACAGTGAGAGGCGCGAGGACAGAGAAGACGAGCGCTACTGCCTGTAGCGCTGTTGTAGCGCCGTCTGTAGCGCTGTTGTATATAGCACTCGTCTTTCCTTTCCTCCCGCCTCTCACTGTTATCTTTTTATTTCGAGTTTTTGCGCTACTAAGTGTCATGTTATGTGCGATATGAACACCCGTACTTCATTTGCCAAATAGTTGTACAGCAGCATACAGCGAAAGCATAGGTGACAACTCTTGTACATTCCACAAGCCATTTCACCTCAATATTAAATCTTGAAGAACCATTGCAACGTACAATGCTAGAATTCGAGCGAATAAAATTGGCGGGATTGTAAACTAAAAAAACTGCAGTCTACTTATTTCAAAATTCCGCTATACAGTGCTCTTGGAAGGTCTTCTAGCTATATTGTATACAGGGTCTCCCAGCTATCACGCAGCACGATTTAAAAAAAGAGGAACAGCTTTACGCGAAGCAAACCTAGTGCATATTGTTTCCAGTACAGTGGAGTAGCCGCCAGTAATTTTTTTGTTACTGAGATTTAATTAATTAATTGTAATTAATTATCTAACTCGACACGTACTGCCCTAATTATCAAAGTGTCAATGAGAAAGTTGTAGAGGAACATGAAAAACTCCCGATACAGCTTTCTGTTGCTCAATACGGGTTACATAAATGTGTTTTTCCGAGTGTGAAAGAAGCCCGCGAATACACGCAGAATTGCTGCACGACTGGCCGCTCGAGGCACTTTGATATCTTCTGATATCTGCTGTGGATGACGATACGGAAAAGTTGTGGATGGCACGAAGCTTGTCGGTGTCGGGCTGAATTCCTGCGGCACTGACAAGGTGGCCGCAAACAGTAATTTGGCGACGTCCAAAGTGGCACTTGGACGAGTTGAGTTGCAGGCCGGCACTTCGGAAAACAGCAGGAATGGCTGACAGACGCGTAAGGTGACTCGCAAATATGGGCGAAAAAGCTGTCATGTCTTCTAAATAACATAGACAGGTGGACCATTTATAGCCGCGAAGTAGAGAGTCCATCATTCGCTCGAAGGTTGCCGGGGCATTGCAAAGGCCGAACGGCATAACCTTGAATTGATAAAGCCCCTCTGGCGTTACAAAAGCGGTATTTTCGCGGTCCATGTCATCTACAGCGATCTGCCAATACCCAGAGTGAAGGTCTATGAACGAGAAGTACTGAGCTCCATGCAAGCCCCCGGACTAGACTAGGGAGCCTACATGCAACGCCGTTTTAGGGTGGGGACAACACCAACATTTTGACCGCTATTTACCGCCAAATTTGGTGGGTAGCCATTTTGGTCCCCAGTCTTTCTGCCTTTTTTTGGCACGCTCTGATGTACTCATGTTGGCACGCGATCTATTAAATTTCTTTAATTTAGTTTTGCTCCAATGTGCACAAGAAACCTGCATACATCTTTAATATACTAGTTGCATTTTCCTTTTATTTTAACACATCAAACTTATTTTTCTATTGCATGTCGTGCGACACATGTAAAGCAACAAGTTATAAGGCACAACGGCGTGCTCGTGGTAGGATTATCTCACGCCAAGAATGTGTATTGTATTAAGCATTGTCGTTGCCTTCCAGTTGTACATTATATATAAACGGTGCTTTTTGAAGTGTGCTGCAATAAAGACTGTCCTTACTAGCCTGTTTAACTAAAAGGTAGACGTGCGGTGTACGGCGCTCAGACGCTTCATTTGTCTCTGGCTGCTGAGGCCAAAGTTTATTAAAAGAAGTTAATTAATTTCACGTCACCAAGGGTTGCGGGAAATGTGGTCTGTTGGCTGGTCTTTCGCCATTTTGTGCCCCAGATTTAACCCGCCAATTTAGCTGGCGGCGGCAAGTGCCCTTACAAAGGCTGTCACCACCTTAAAACGGCGTTGCAATGTAGGCTCCCTAGACTAGACGAATGTTCGATGACGCCTTTAGTCAGCATTCTGTCCACCTCGTGCTGTATACATTCCGCACATGAAACGCGGTACGACTGTCGGCGTATGGGATTTGCATCTCCAGTATATATACGGTCAGTGAGCACTGACGTCTGGCCTAAAGGAGGGCCATCAAAAGAAAAAAAAAATGTCGCGATATGCCTCCAAGACGCGGCGGCGTATGTCAGCAGCCTGCGCAGGTAGAAGGTCAGTTGCGATCATCTTGCTTAGTTCGTATGCTGCAGGGTTGGACTGATAGAACTTGCCTGCGGATGACGGTGGACCTTCTGCGTCTAATACGGAGATCTCGCAATCACCAATAGGCGAGATATCGGCCAGCGACATGCCTCTCGGGAGCACCTGCGCGCAGTAGTTAAAGTTGAGTAGAGGGTGTGTGGCACGGCGACATTCCTTTCAAGCATTACGTGAGCATGTGGACTCACCACATAGTCAGGAACAGGTGGAAATGAGGTCTCACTAACGTACTTGGTGGCTTGCGGTGGCAGGTCGATGTCCTCGAGGGAACATAAGCGCGGTTGGGCCTCTTGTGGGATGTCGCAACTCTGGGGCAGTTGAAGCTGAATCACATCGGACGCGCAGTCAAAGAGGGTGAAATGAGGTGATAAGAAGTCCAATCCTAATATAATGTCGTGATGGCACTGTTCCAAAACAGCAAACAAAACAGTGGTAAGGCGCCGTGCGATGCTGACGCGAGCAGAGCACATTCCGAGCACGGTGGGCGTTTCTCCATCGGCGACGCGCAGGGTTCGTGATGCGGCAGGTGTGAGAACTTTGTTCAGGCGGCGGCGCAATCGGGCACTCATCGCAGAAAATTGCGCACCAGTGTCGATCAACGCCGGAATGTTTGTGCCATCGACTATAACATCAACCAGGTTTTGTCGGGTCGGTAAAGTGAGCAGAGGATTTGTAGGTCGAGTCGTCAGTGCAGCATCACCCCCGAGAGCTGCAGCAGTTAGTTTTCCGGGGAAGAGCGTTGGAGGTTCATGGGGGACGGCGGGCGACGAGCCTGAGGATGATAGGGATGACGGCCGACGAGCTGGTGGCGAACGGGACTGGTGACGGCGGAATGACGGTGCGGAACTGTTCCATGTAATAGTAGCGTCGGCGTTAGGCGGTTCCTGGGGAAACGGAGGCTGGAAACGGCGTGGGCTCAGTCCGGAACGGTAATAACCATGCATAGGGCGGTCGTGGAAGTGAGGATCCGATTCGGTTGCGGCAATGGTGGGCAATGTGGCCGATTCAATGGCAGGCAAAGCAGATCGGTCGATCATCTCCATTTCGCCACTCAGCCGGGTTTCGATAGCCTGGAGGAATCCGCTGGCTAGGCGAAGGAGCAGGTACATCAGAGAGTCGTGAGGGTGCAATAGAGCAAACGGAATGAACTCCGAGATGTTCGAGTTCTTCGCGGACTATTGCTTGAACAAGTGGTACCACGGGCAAGCTGTTGGGATCGCTGACGCGTGGAAAAGGGGTGGCAGGTGACATTGCTTCAATGTCACGCCGCACAATTCGTGGCACGTCTACCGAAGTCGATGGTCACTGCATTCTGCTGTCCTCGCATGAGGAAGTCGCAGCTGTGTTCGGCAAGCGGGTGAACGACGTTGGCAACGTTTCATTGGGGCGGCTCTTTGCCTGCTCAAAGCGTTGTCACTCCTTGATAATATCGCCGACTGTCGCACAATTCCTACACATTAGCAGATTGAAAGCATCGTCAGCGATGCCCTTCAAAACGTGCCCGACCTTGTCTGACTCGCACATGTCACCGCCAGCCTTGCGGCACAGAGCTAGCACGTCCTGGATATAAGCGACGTACGATTCCGTGAAAGTTTGCACACGAGTCACTAGCTCTTTCTTCGCGGCGTTCTACCGCCCAAGTGGATGGCCAAATAAGTCATTCAGCTTCTGCTTACACGTTTCCCAGTCTGTATAAGCTCATCTTCGTGGTTGTCAAACCACCCCCTCGCCGTGACTTGCAAGTAGAACATCAAGTTCGGCAGCATTGCGGTTGCATCCCACCTTTTGGGTGTATTGACACGCTCATACATGGCGATGCAATCTTCCACGCCGACGTTATCGGTTCCGCAGGACGTTCCTGGATCTTTCGGATACGCCAGGACAATGGTTGGGGTTGTCGCTGCTGGCGCAGGTCCCGCGTCCTCCGCCATCATGTTATTACCGAGGCGACGACCACTGCGGAGCTCCGTGGTCTCGTGGGAATACCCAGCACCTCCACCAAAATGCCACGCGCCAGAAATAGTCAAGCGAAGGTGTATTTACACGTATTTACAAATTGTAGCAACGCTGGATACACAAGATGGCTGCCCGAACCAGCTGCGCGCTCTCCTAGCTAAATCGTCTTTGTTGTTCATGGACACACCATGCTCCACTGCTCCTTACTAATATGTAACTCCATTCTGTCAAGCAAATATCTGTCTAGCGCCATTGCCCGTCCCCCTGTCTTGTGTATTTTGTTATGGTGCGATTGTGACATCACGATAAATCTGTCTCATTAGTCATCATTTTGCGCCGACTCTTCGACGTCTCGCCTCTCTTGAAATTTCTTCATTCGCCGCCACTCCACACCCCTTGTTGCTCTGGCGGGGCCGCTCTCACATATCTCGCCACCTGCACTCGAACGGCGGGTTGAACACCTCTCATCTCAGCGCGAAGCTCCCCTATATATATAGATAAATCTGAGGTCTTAATACCCTGAGAACTAAATTGCCCAAGACGTTTCCCATGTCGCGAAGACGGAAAAAGGGGTGCCTAGATGGACATCCGGGTGGCCACTGGCACACTTTTACCACAGATCAAATGAGAGGGCGGGGGGAGGGGGAGGAGGGGAGAGGGCGTACATTAATTGGTGGAGTGTACCGCTACTATGTCGTGGCCTGCTAGTTCCTTCTATTCCGTATACACGGCGACAGACGCCACTGAACCAAAATTTTGTAAGGGCGGCAATTTTTACTGTCGATAGTCTTTTGAAGTTGCAAATGCCATAATCGGGCCTATTATGAATCGGACTGGAGCCCAAGCATGAACTGAGCCTGAAGCTTCTAGGCCCAAGCCCGGTCCGGGGCCACGTTAAAGCTTGCTTAATCGGCCCCAGCACGGCCCGCAGGCCAGGCAGGCCATACCGGGCCCGGGCTTTCGAGTAAGCCCGAGGCAGTGCAGTGCTCAACTCCTGACGTGCTGCCTTTCAGTACCGCGCTGAAAAGGAGCGGGAAGTCTTCGTGCCAGCGAGCTTTAAATAAAAGCTTTCGATCAGTTTCAAAAGCAGATTTGTTATGAGCTCGCCATTAGCTAGAAGCATTGGATTGAAAGTGGTGGCCTCACGGTGATAATTAAAAAGCTAATGAGTAATTTTTTGTTAATTAAGCTGATAAATGATGCGGCAGGTAGCTTTTTATGTCCCCTCTTTTTGCGAATTTGGTCCTGCGAAAAGCACCATTGTTTCTTGTATCCGCTATATTTAATAATTAGAATCAGTCCTCTCGAAACACAATATACAAAGGTTATATGCCCACCGGCTTATATGTATAAGAATTGCATGTTGGCCTCCAAAGTAGCGCCAGTGCGCGTACCTCTGTTGTGCGCAATCAAACTATAATTATCGACATAAAACATGTACATATAATGTATCATAGCTATATCTAATGCACAGTAGAGTATGATATTAAAGGGTTTCAATTAAAGTTATTATATTTGACCATCCCCATCTCAATACACTCCGCATGTGCCCATTTCTGGCCAGTTCCTCAGAATGAGTATGTACCTCTGTGAACGTGGCAGGGCACACCCTTTCAATTCTTTAACAACATCATATCAGCGTCGACCGCATGGCGTGTCAGCGATCTTGTAACGGCGATGGTTGGCGGGATCGGCGACAATATGTGCGCGCGCAAGATGATTTCCCCTTCGAATGTATGCTTCTGCGCTGTTCGCTTCAGGAGTGCCCCTTACCGCTACAAGGCCGCTGACACGCCGTGCGATCAGAGCTCACAGGATATTGTTAAAAATTTCAAGGGTTAAATGTACTATCGCGCTCAGTATAAGCTACGACACGTAAGCGCATGGCAAAGTGGTCGCGCGTTGTAGCTTGTACTGAGCGTGACAGTACAGAAACACCTGTACTGTGACATAAGGGGGCACATAGTGAATCACTTCTTATCCCTTCTTATCCTTTTCCTTTTTATTGCGATGGCAATTACATGGACATTCCAAGAGCATTTTTGCCGTCACCGTCGCCGTGAGGTTCCGTATTAAGTCCAACGGCGATAAAATCGTCGCCACGCGCCGTACGCTGTGTGTGCGAGTGAAAGCCTGCCAGGGTGAGCCGGCAACCGCAGCTTAATTTCGCGCACGCGAGAGAGGAAAGCAGCCGGAAGCGCGCGGTCTTCGTTTGCGCGTGAGGCACGGGGAGGAGGCGGCGGCAACGGGGGGGTTAGGGGGGTGCGTACTGCTCCCGCGGCTGCTGCTCACGGAGCTGCCGCGCGGGCGCCGTATCTTGAAAGTGATCTGTGATGTGGACGAAGTGCGCGCCCGCGGGGACCTCATCTTCACAGCAATCTGCGATGGGGACAAAGTGCATGCGCCGAGTGCCGGTAGCTTCGCATGCGCTGTGCTTTCGACGTTTAGTTCGGGTTGAAGGGAGAAACAGCGCGAAGGTCAATTTGCTCGCTGCCGCTGGCATGCTTTCTCACTCCAGTGTTTTGACTAGTTTCCGCGGTCATCAAGCGAGATGTGTTCATGTTTATCTCTGCACGTGTGACATAGTGCTTGTTAATTTAGTTAGTAAGCAAATATTTACAACTTTATACTGCCGATAAAACTACTATCCTTACTTCGTATAGCTGTCTTTATTATAGCTGTGTATAGCTGTCTTAGTATAGTTGTCTATAGCTTACTTCGTATAGCTGTCTGTTAATTTGCTATCGCAATCGATATGCTTCGCCTTTCGGGCGAAACTGCGACTTTTTTGTTTTACTTCCTCCCCGGTTTTACTTCCTCCTAACCCGGTTGGGTTTCCATTGTAGCAAATTGCTACATTTGGGTGGATGTCTCAGTTTCCCTTTAATTACTTATCTCCACCTAGCGGATTTCCGCTGAACTATTACGCCATACACTTGCCTTTGCTTCGAGTTGTCGACAAATTTGACTTTGCCATCTGCTAGCCACCTGGTTAGCTCAGATGGTAGAGCGGCTGCCCCGGAAAGGCGGTGGTCCCGGGTTCGAGTCCCGGACCAGGACGAATTTTTCTTCAACTGCGAGGCCTTCTTTCGAGGAACCCGGTTGGGTTTCCATGGTAGCAAACCGCTACATTTGGGTGGATGTCTCAGTTTCCCTTTAATTACTTATCTCCACCTAGCGGATTTCCGCTGAACTATTACGCCAACAACACACACTGCCTACTGCGTGTTAGATTTAATAGAATGAGTTACGTAGACTTTGCATCCTTTTGTTATTTCCCAGTGATAAGGGTTTAGGATGGAGGTTGTAAGGCTCCGTTATGGTTCTTAGGGTGCAGCGACCACTTTCGTGCTGCGTCATTATTTCATTTTTTGGGCTTATCAATGAGAACTTGAAGTGCGCAGACAACTTTTCAGGCTGTGACACATCTCATTATGGCCCATATGAAGCTCCGTTTGTTCCCCTCTGCTATTTTTTTCATAACCTTTATCTTGCACAACGACCGAAAACGTGGCAAGCGTACGTGATATTTCATCAGCTCAATAAACACAGAGAAAGGGGTGGTAATGCACAATCTTCAGAGATACAAGACCCGTCACGCCTGTGTGTTCAGGACTTGGAAAAAATTGCCGGAGATAGTTGCAGCTGTTCGCTTCTCACGGTCTTTTTTCCTTTTCTTTTCTGATTTATTATTGCACTATCTTCTCGATGTGTGGTGATGCGATTAAAAACTTGTGTGCAACAATTCTACAGTCTCTGCAGACACGCTTTAGAGAGGTAAAGAAGGTAATTTACAATAAATTTTATTATGAGCATGAAAATTCAGACAAGGGAGCAAGACTAACAAACAGATTGCCGAGGGCAATTTCTTCATGGCTTCCTCATAACAGATGCGCATACTCCAAGAATTTTACGAGCCTTTTTCTCATCTTTATTTTTTATTATTCCATGCTCAGGTAGAAAATTATGGCATCTTGGGAAACGTCCGATCGTTTCAGTTACTACTATAAATATATGAAAAATGAAACATCCCCCAATCGTAGCAATTGCTAAAAAGGAAACCCCGCATGGATTTCGTTTGTAGCAATTGCTACGATTGGGGTGGATGTCTCATTTTCCATTTAATTACTTCTCTCCGCCTAGCGGGTTTTCACTGAACTATTACTTCAAGTACTATAAATATATTGGAAGCACAGCCGGTATGTGATAAATGTCAAGAACCAGTTACTGTACTACACATTCTAATTACATGCCCCCATATCGACAGACAAAGACAAAAACATTTTCACGATCTATACGTTTTCCATGTACCACTACACCCCACTCTCATTTTGGGAGACGATTCCCTTGTCCCTCTTACAGATGTAGTGAACTTTTTGGACGATGTAGGCTTTTTGAACAGACTTTAAATAATGCAGGTTTTATTTTTTTTTTACCATTGACTTTAACACCCTGTGTCTGGCGCAGCAAAGCCTAAGCCGCTTTCGCGCCAAAACCTAATTTAACTAACTATAAATATAGAAAACGAGTGTTACACGTTCGCTGCAATTACAAATATAAAACTCGAGGACACCTTAGCACTTATGAGTTGTGAATGCGAAAGCATTAATGTGCAATCGAACGCCACTGAGCGGTCCTTAGATTTACGAACTCCTCGCGGGCTAGCGAGCGCGTTGAGACGCTTCGAACGACTCCTAGATAGCACAAGGCCGGTACACTTCGATACGGGGCGTCATGCTACCTTGCCCGACTGCCACAGTATCTAATGAGCACGCTTCCGAGCAAGCCGCGTTGACTTTGACGTCATTGCTTTCGTCACGCTGGGCTTGGCGATGGAAATTTCGGTCCAAGTAGCATGGCGCCATAAAGCAGAGTGCACAGGCATGCTATCTAGGAGACGTTGGCTTGGTGCGTTTTGATTTGTTCTTACCGAGGCGCAGTGAACACGCAGGTTAGAGTTTGCGCGGCCAAGGAACGCGCGAGTAACGCAGGCTTCCGAGAGCGAGAGCGAGGGTGACGTGGCGTCGTAACGATGCCCTCTCCCCTCACGCAACACCTGGCACGCCAGCTCTGCTCCGTCGAGGCGCACACGTGATCTGGCGTCGCTGCCAATAGAAATTTAGGCTGCCGTTGAGAGCACATAAATCCCCACGAAAGGACGAAATTCCGTTGCGCTAAAGATTTTATATGCAACACTCTTCTCGGTAGATTATGGTAAATATTCGCCTTTACGTAATGTATAATGACGGGTTAGAGGGGCGTCATCTTTATGTCGTACAGTGGCGTTTTATGAGGAGCTTCACAAAAAATGCAGCATGTCACAGCGTACAGTTTCTTGGCGTAGTGCTTTGGTATACGGATTATCGCATTGCTACTGGGGTTTGTGTACTTCCTTGTTTTAGCTTCAGAGCTGGCTCAAATAATTCTCATTTTTCTTATGCAGGAAAGTTACTGCCCGTAGAAGAGGATGTTTGCTTCCAAGTAGGCCGAAAGATGGGCGCAGGCAGCAATATGCCGTAATTCCTGTCAAAATAGGCAACAGAAAAGTCAAAGAAATTGGGTGATAACAATTATTACTATTTATTGGCATCCCCTTTGAAACGGGCGGTGACAAATAGTCGCCCAGCCTGCTTGAGGGGGACGTCAACTCCATGCGGCACATAGTGGCAGCTTTGAGAAGTAGGGCCGCGTAATTGCGTGCACGCGTCATCTCGTAGAGTATGGCTTGAGCCTGAATTTTGACCTCGGCGTTAGCGGAATATGAAATTTCAATTTTGTTTCTACCAGGAACAGTGTCATTTTCTGACGGCTGTACTCTGACCACGTACCTCTCGAAGTCCGAGTGGATATCTCGTGCAGTGGCTCACGTGCGTCGCATGGAAGGTAAGAATAAAGAGAGCCAAGGGGCTAAGTTTTTCAGTCAAGCAACAAACATGGGAAGTCAACAGATAATGAGGCCAGGAAAAGCACAGGAGAAATAATGTATCTGCAGGGCCAGCGAAGCATCAGTGATTTTAATGAAGAAGAAAAAGAAAACTGCTCTGCTAATGTTGCTTACAGAGATGGTTTATGCCTTTGACGGACACAAATTACGCAATTAGAGTACCCAAATGTGCAATCAATAATATTGTTAAATTAACTTCATAAATTTCGCGATTATGGTGCATGATTACATTAGCGTGGCGTCAGCTTTGCGTTCTTGTGTCTATTGTTCTTCTTGTGCTGCATGCTGCCATAGTATGGCGAACAAAGTAGCCCGTCAACTCATCGTGAGCAATGCACGCGTTGTAATACATATTGTAAACGAAAGCAAGTAAATAAATAATTATGTAAATAAATAACAGTGCAGTTGAGACCCATCACTACGGCGCTGCCGCACGTACATACTTCGGCAAAAGGCGGCTGTTTGCAAAAGAAACAGCATTTGTCGGGGAAACTTCAAACGACCACTAGGTGCGCACGCATAAGTGTAAGGAGGTTTTGTATTGAGGTGTTAGAACAGAAACCAACAGGTGGCGCTTATAGGGCAAGCATCTCCACTGAAAAATAAACAAACAAGTGCTCGCGATTTTGCAATTACCCATCAGGTCTGAAAGAGAAAATCCCGGACCAGGACGAATTTTTCCTCAACTGCGAAGCGTTCTTTCTGAGAAACCCGTACGGCTTTCCTTCGTAGCTTCGTGCTGCATTCGGGTGGATGACAATTTTTCCATTTCAAGATATTTCCTCCACCTTGTGGGATTCCGCGGAACTGATTTGCACCCATTACGTTTGCTCCACTGCTCAGGGCAGCAAGCAAACGCGCCTATTGTCATAAAGATGTCAGGGCCTACGTGCCAATACTACGATGACATAATTTGTACAAGTTACTTACGGCCGTATGCCGTTGCTAAATCTCGGAGAGCGCAGAAGGAATGGGAAAAAAAATTCTGACAGTTTTCAAACTCGCGTTAACGTTTTGCGCTTTTTCGTGGTTGCTCGGCCGTGAATCCACGCTTGCTGCGCTCACGGGTGGGGCTCGGTCGAGCTGTTCTTCCTCCGTAAGCCTGCTTTCGGTGGCGCAGCAGGGGTTGACCAGGCAGGCGACCCCCGGCCGGGACGACGCAGCCGGCTCGAGCTGCGTCCGCGCCGCGGCGTCAGCTTTCTTTATCAATCCTCATTACAGCGTAACGTGATTACCCGCCGGGGAGCCGCAGTCTCTGCGTTTATTTTCTCTTGGCGTGTCTTTTCTCACATTACCCACAGTGTTCCGGACTCCACAGCAGCAGTCCAGTTAGGCAGGCTGCGTTGTCAGCCCCCACCAGTGCTCCCCGATACACGATCTTGTTTATGCCAGGTTTCTTTGATTGCACCCTTTTTTTTGTGTGTGTGTCTGTGTTCCGTGTTGTGGTGGAGCCATTGTTTCTTTTTTTTTTTCTTTTTCTGTTCCAGCTACCAGCTTTTTTGGGCAGCATTAACTTTTGCGTTAAAATTGCTACGCTTCTTCCAGTCATGCTGCGCAAGAAAAAAAAAAAAAGGAAGGAAGAAAAAGAAGGGGAAAAAAAGAAAGAAACAAAGCCAAAAAAGAAAGACAAGGAAGACGCAGTACTCGCGATGATTAGGAAGCCGCAAAAGTGGAAGAAAAAGAAAGACAATGGTGTAAACATGAACGTTGGACCCTTTATTTCTGCTGCATTTCTCAGTGTCATTTTCTTTTCTGTTAAAATTTAGTCAATATCTGGAAAGCAAGGCGGGTGGTAGCCATTGCATTCAATAAAAAGAAATGGGATGGGTCACTGACGGCATACGTTGACGACGTAAATACGGGGAGTATAAAGCCGTTTATGTGTCCAGGAAGTTAAGCCTCGCTTAGATAGACGATGTGTTGTAATCACCGTTGTTATTTCCTGTCAACTTTTTTCTAGCCGCAGCCACAGCTGCAGGTCTGCCGCTCTTCATCTAGCCGAGTCCTATGAAATCACCCAATTGGCGGGTTGCGCTGATTCACATGGTTATATGCACAAGAGCAACTCGCCAGTGTACCAGACACCAAATCCAATGAGCTGTGGTTCAACGATGTGAGGCAGTTTCCAGCTACACGTTGTTGCATATATTGGGCAGCGTTCAAGCAGACCAGGTGGCTGACAGAGACTATTGGACTATGCCGACATGGCTTACAGGAACTATTTCAAACTAATCGCAATGCTATTTCCTGGAAACAGACGCCAGTGATCGTGCTCCCGATATTGTGTGAGGCGTTCACAAACGTCTAGACCGCTTTGATGTGGAGCATTAATATAGACGTGTTTAGGCAGCTGGTGCTAATTATGAAGGCTAATTCGCATTCTAAGTGGCTTGTCCAAGCCGGACTAATAGCATATATATTCAGGCTCATTATTGCATTGCTTGCACAAATTCCTTTGCCTTCAAAGTTCACAAGCCAAATATTAGTTCGATGACGATGGTTAAATGACGGGCATCGTACGTTTTGCATTGTAGCTGTATCCATTTCTCGAGAGCATTTCGGAATGCACTCTTGCATCGTGTTCCTTACAACGCTGGCGGGATTACGAGCGCTGCCAGTAGGGTTGCAGGCATCGCATCTCTATGGAGCGCAAGATGAGACCCAAGGGTAACCGTCGGCGTTAATCTCTGTTCCTGGTGAAATATTAGGTAGCATTAACTTGACTTTAGTGTGCGTTCCGTTCAGACCAGCGCATACACATAGCAGCTCACCAGGAACGCTATAGCGTGCTTACAGGGTGCGTTCGCGCACGACGCTCATTTCAGCAACGGAAGGCAGAACACTGTCCCGGCTCTGCCACCAAGCCGACTGAGTGGAACGTTGACGGTGCGTCCACTCCGTTTCTTTGTTTTTGCATCCAAGCGCACTGCACGTCTCGAAAAGCCCGCTAAACTGCCGCGCGCGAGCGGCGGATGCGCCTTTGCTAGCGGGACAGCACGGCGACGGCGACGAGCCTCGATCTCCCGCATAATTGCTGTCGCAATAAAAAAAATTGCGCATAGATTTTCTACTCGCTGTGTAATATGAATATGACAGTCATCTTTGCGCACCCTAGTATAATGACGCCCGGTTTTGTCTCTTGTGTGTGTGTGCGCATATATTATGTCATCAGTGTATTAACGTCATCTGTGTGCCTCCTCGCCTTGGACCACGTCGCAGCCTTGGGTACGCGATTGGAACTAATTATATGCGTATTTGGCTGGACTCAGTATAGTGCGTGGTGCAACCTGTCCTCGTCTCTATTATCCAACTCCAGTCAATATTTTCTGTTTACCGCTAGATGCATTCCCGCATGCACTCCCAGGGGAGGGTACCCTCGACGGCTTGGGTCCGTAACGTGGACGGGAATGGATACGATACGATTAGACAGGAATGGAGCCGATTGTGCTCGTGGCCTGCGCTTCTGTGGTTATAACGTCAGGCGCGTTCGTGGGGAGAGGGGGAAAGAGTGTGGCGACGGCGCCTGTGCACGTAACCTGCGCTTCTGTGGTTATAACGTCACGCGTGTCGCAGGTGCCGGCGCTGCTGGAATGGAGACGGGTGGGGGAAAGGTGGAAAGAGTGTGGCGACGGCGCTGCAATAATGGAAACGGGTAGGGGAGAGGGGGAAAGAGTGCGGCGAAGGCGCCTGTGTTCGTGGCCTGCGCTTCTGTGGTTATAACGGCACGCGCGTCGGAGCTGCCGGCGCGGCTGCCGAAGCGGTTGCGGCAGATGCATTAGAGGTGCGGTGACTGCGGCAGCGTTGTGTCGGTGTAGTATGGTGCCGTATGAAAAAAAAAAGAATGTATGATTTCATAATGTATGCAGCCTAAACAGCTTCGCTGGTAATCCGTCCCCATATGAATGTTGCGGCCCCACGAATTTTTTCGCAATTTTTTTCTTCTTATTAATACTGTTACATAAAAAGAAGCTTTCCAAAAGGCTACGAGCCTTTGGGGAAGGGGATTGGAAATATACAAGGAGGTTTGCCTCTTCAGCGAAGAGAAAGAAGACGTTGAGATCCTATTGGGCGAGACTATAAACTAGATGAGCTCGTTCAGGCGGTGCTGCTGATGATGATCGATGATTTTCATTGGCATCCCCACTGAAACGGGGTGGCGACAAGTCATCACTTAGCCTGCTTGTCCTAATGAGGTTTTCTTCTTCTTTCTGGAGTTTTACGTGCCAAAACCTGTTCTGATTATGAGGCACGCCGTAGTGGAGGGCTCCGGATTAATTTTGAACGCATGGGGTTCTTTAACCTGCACTACAACGCAAACACACGGGCGTTTTTGCATTTCGCCTCCACCGAAATGCAGCCGCCGCGGCCGGGATTCAATCCCGCGACCTCGTGCTCAGCAGCGGAACGCCTTAGCTAACTGAGCTACCGCGGTGGGTCTAATCAGGTCTGACTACATCTATCACACTCTAGCACTTAACCTGTCTCTGATTGATGTTTTCTTTCTTCATTAAAACCCTACGTATGAATGTAATGACTCCGGTTCTATCAATCTCTTTCCTATTTTTTTTTCACCAATACGCTAAACGTATCTTACTTATCCCGACTGCTGATAAGTTAATACATGTACTACCGTCCACTTGGAAACCCAGTGCTCCTGGAAGGGGGACGTTTCCTACGGGTCTTGCTGGGGGAATATCTTGGCAATCGATTACGATGTGCTGAGTCATTTGAGGACTTTTGCTGCAGCAAGACGCATGCCTCATTCTGTTGCGAATATTTGCTCCGGTATGTTTTGGTCCTCAGACAGCCAGCTGGGCCTCCAATAGCAAGGCACTGCCCTTTGTGTTATCGTGCAGATTTTCCCTCCTGATTTCTTTCTTGCCGCATTTGTAAATCTCTATGGTTTTCTTTCTTTCAATCCTTTGCATCCAGTTTACCGTCTCTGTTTCCCTCATTTCTTTTTGGTGACTCCTGGTTTTCTGTTCACACTTTCAATTACCCTGTACTTCGTTGTCTACTTTCTTGACCTCTTTCTTCATTCCATGTCCAAGCTTTTGAGGTACAGATATTTGTGCACTTTAGCCGCCCATTTCTTCTCACCCATTATCCTGAGCCTTTATTTAAAAAAAGCTTGCTGTGCGCTTATCTGATTTCAAAAGAAGCGCAGAGGTGTGAGGTATAGAGTCTGCGCTTTGCTAGAAGCCCCGCTTTGTTCTAAAAATTCATCTCGGCGGTCATTGCGGCGCCCCGGCGGCGGTTTGTTTACGCTGCGGCTGCGCACACACTCTCTTGTCACTCGTGATGCTTGCGTTGTATTTTGAGCGGCCGCGCGTGAATTGGTTGGAAAACGGCAAGGTGTAGACTCCAGTGCCGTTTTGCAGAAAATGTCCAACACAGAATACCTTTTTTTGCGGCAGGAACGCCAAGAAAGGGGAGCGCTCCGTCTGTTGTACCTTTGATTTACTGCGTCGAAAGAAATGGGTACATGGGAATGATGGATTACAAGCGCCAGGAGTGGTTCACACGTCAGCGACAATATCTTCTGCAACATCGAGCTTGAGGTATACGCCAATCAATGCAACAGGAGCTACCGGACTGGGAAATGCGCGAAATACCAACGAGTACTCTTTATTTCGTTTTGATATGAAGCATGCTAATAACATTCACTTTTTACAGCGGAGCTGTTATACGCTAGGTTGTGGCGGTTTGCGTGCATAGGCAAAAAAAAAAAAAAAATGGCGGCCATCCCAGAGTTCACGGCCGGCCGATCCCGGCGATAAAAACGGCGATAAAAGCGTATCGCCGGGTAAGCCCCGGCTGCGTTTAATCGCGAGAAGCGTCAAAACGTATTGGGATTTAAAAAATATCGTAATCAAAAAGAACTGGAATAGTCACTGTTTAGTATGGACCGAGGTTTGACGTCATGGGCTTTATAATCAAACCAGGTAACCTTATCTCAGTTCCCTTCCACTGATGCAATAGGTAGGCCGTGCGTGGTGAGGACTGCGGAAGAACACCGCGCTTAGAAAGAACACCGTCGTGAACAGACGCGGGAATGTGCGCGGCGACGGCGAGCGGCAATTCACACAGCCATCAAACGCTCCGTCACACAGCCGTCACAGCCATCACACACAGCCGTCAAACGCTCCGTCACGTCACTGTCACGTCAAAGAAACGCACAGCAGGCGCGACGGAGCAGTGTACGAATAGGCGACTTTCGTAATGCCGAGCGGTTTTCTGCTGCTGTTCTTGATTTGCAAGCGGAGACCGCAACAAGGGCGCAAAGCTCGGCGACGAACAAGTACATGGGGGCGAAAAATGTGCAGGAATCGCAAGTTCGGCCATCGGCGTGGTCCATGTCGCACATTTGAGCACCACCGAAACGCACAGCTGAGTTTTCGACGTGCCGCACGTGGAACCAATGCTGGCACGCATGTAAACAAACCAGCCGCCGCTGCTATTGCCAGCTTCAGCTTTGTAATATGGCTGTATTTAGCGTCGGCTTCTTAATTTCTGATTGGTCGATATTTGAGGGGCGGGGATCCGTCACCGTGCTGGCGACGGAAACGTAGAGCACCGCTCTGCGTCGCCGGCGAGCCGTTTTTGAGGCGAAAACGACTCGGAAACCCTCTCCACTGACGAAAACGGATGCCGTGACGGTGACGTGACGGAGCGTTTGACGGCTGTGTGAATGAGGCCTAATACGGACGGACATCGTGCCGCAAACGCCAAGCGTATGTACGTACATACCTTTGGTTGGATCACCCCTACCGACTCCACTCCCATCGTAATTGTGGGTGATTTCAATATAGACGTGTCTAGGCTCGACGGAAAGTGGTTTCTGGTGTTTCTCTTGGAATGGTTTGCCATTCAATGTTACACAAACATCAGTGTGCCCACGACGCGTCATCTGTCGTGTAGAGACCTCACATACAGCTCCACTGGTCATCCACCTTCACAGAGTGGAATGACTCTGAATTTTTTTTAAATGCGAGATCTCCTTCAGAAAAATAGGCGCGATCTATTTCGCAACCAATTTCATTGTCCTCGTACACGGTAGTCACGTCCCACTGCGTCCAAGCAAATGAACAAAGCAAGTGCATCACCAAAATTTCTGCTGTGCAAATTTTGTGCGTGTTAAAAAACAAACTTTAAGCAGCTCACACGACCTTGCGTACGTTGCGTAGTTCAAGAACGCTTGCCATCACTTACGGTCGGAGAACAGCATATTTAACAGTGATAGATTATCTCTATGTTGAGGGCGGTTACGTAATATTATAGTGCAGAGCGTTTGACAGCCGGAAAGACTGAGTGGTTGATGATAAACAGAACTTTGTGTGCCGTTTTTCTGAGTTGACTCAGTTTTGGTGTGGCATTAGTGTACTTATGTGACTGGATTTTGTGTTTACCTTGATGCGCCTTTGTGACTGAACTTTGTGTTGTGTTTCTGAGTTGACTTCCAGTATTAGTGTGGTATTAGGGTACTTATGTGACTGGACTTTGTGTTATTGTGATTTGGAGTCGACATTTAATTTTAATGATTGTAGGTTAATTTTTTTCTTTCATATCTCTATGTGAAAAGGAGTAGCCGGCGCCAATTAAAGGCATCAACATCGCCTAAATACCATATATATAAAAAAACAGCGCTCAACTGCCTATTGCGTATGCTACTAGTTATGTTCTTGCGACACACGGTCTAGGCCTCTCCCAGACCACGGATACAAATCACGGAAAATAGCCATATTTGCCCTTTCAATTGCCGCCCATACATGCTATCGAAATTACAGCATGTCGAAAAGACCGCATTGTGCGCGCACCTATGATATTATTTCTTATCAGCTGGGGCTGCACTGCATTTCAATGCCCCCGCTTTTCGACCTGCGTGTGACGGCTGGTCCTCTCTGTTGTCAAGGCGGAGAACTAGCTAGAAAGGCTTGAAAAATTGCGCACAGAAGTGAAATGACTTCGGAGAGCTTTTAACAATGACGCAAATGTTGGCGTTCAAAAGAAGTGCATGTTCAAGCAAGCTGTATGGCTATTGTCTAACGGGCTCTCCATTCTGTCACCGACGGTATCTTCAGCACTTAGGTTTACTGTTTCTTAGTGCTACATATCCGACACGGTCGCACTGCAGCACTTGCGACATCGCTGCCAGAAAGGTCATTTATAATTACATTCGGGAACCACGTGACGGATTGCGTGCTTGCACGGCGGTGACATAATCCATGTGTATACCTCTTACTTAACCTTCCACTCTTTAGGAGCGCCTGCACGGCATTTACAAAAGCGTGG
Source organism: Dermacentor silvarum (assembly GCF_013339745.2). Classification (NCBI taxonomy): domain Eukaryota; kingdom Metazoa; phylum Arthropoda; class Arachnida; order Ixodida; family Ixodidae; genus Dermacentor; species Dermacentor silvarum. The sequence goes on along the minus strand of NC_051154.1, from coordinate 70,846,737 downwards.
TTCAAGCGCATCGTAATTTACAGGAGCCCTAATTGCTCCTGCTGGCGCCTTGTCGTCACGTTCGAGAGGACACTGTTGGCAGCGGCGCGCGTGACATTGCGTCAACAAAGTTTCGGCGTTCCGCGCCCTTCTATCTCAAGCGTTCGAGCCGGGTGCGTCGGTGTACAGGGCACGCCACATTAGGCAGAACAGGCTCCTCCAGGCTGTCAAGACAATAGGCGGCCATCGCGCAAGCTGCGGCCTGGTCTCAGGGAACAAAGAGGCCCGCGCTCGATGGAAGGCGCCATGGCTGGCCCGCCTTAGCCGGCTTTAATCTTTTCGACATCTACTGCCGCGCTCCCAGGCGCCAATTGCTCGCCGGCGCTTGTCGACACCGGGCGCGCGGTGATTTACGGGGTATTTGACCCGACCGGGATTACACTAGCCGCGCCACAAAGCCTATTCAATAGACGTGCGCTTTGGGGGATGTAACGGTAAGTCGCGCCGATAACGGCCGCGTGGTGCAACGCGCATCGCCACCCACTATAAGAATGTAGCTGCTGCGGTGCGCCCCAGGGGCATCGAAATTTGAGGCAGTTTCAGCTAGCCCAGCCATATTGACTTCCTCTAGCTGTGCTCGAGCCCGAAATATATCAAAGGAAAAGAATGAGTTACGACACGCGAAGCTTTAGGATGCTGTACCAGATATTCGGTATCTGTAAACGAAGTACAATACCGAGAGGAGCCACCAACTTGATTGGGGAGCCGAATCATTTTCCTCAGTACACTTCAATAAAGTTCATGCCATTTGTCAACAGAAACGAAATGAAAAATGTCCCAGTTTCACCCGAAAGGCGAAGCATCAATTGCGATAGTAAGCGAGAGAGAGAGACAGAAGAAAGGGGAAAGGCAGGGAGGTTAACCAGATGGGAAGATCCGGTTTGCTACCCTGCGCTGGGGAGAGAGGGGAGGGGGAGGTAAAGTGACAGGAAAGTAGAGATAGAGAAAGAAAGTAAGACAGATACACAATCACAATCGGTCACAGGTGGCACAGCACAGTAGCACTTACAGCACTATAAACATCTGTCCGGGCTACAGCCGCTTGTCCAAGTCTGTTGCCCTTAAAAACTGCAACAGTGCCCTCGTCGCCCTCCGATGCGATGGCTTGTGATGTCGGCATTCTAAAATAAGTTCCTCTTTTAGAGGTCTTTGGTCGAAACGCGCTATCGCGTGATCGTCTCTGTAAATTGTAGCGAGGACAGTCACAGAGAAGGTGCTGAAGAGTCTCCTCGCTACCACAGTCATCACACGAGGCGTCGTCGGCCCATCCGATTCTGAATGCAAAAGACTTGGTAAAGGCCACTCCTAGCCATATTCGAAAAAGTAGGGTAGCTTCTCGACGGCAGAGTCCAGCTGGGATGCAAAGGCGTAGAGAGGAGTCTAAGTTGTGTAGCCGGTTGCTTTGAAAACTTCCTGCGTTCCACAGGGAGAACGTGATATCACGGGTGAACATTCGAAGTTTTCGAGCGGCATCTGTCCTTGATAATGGTATTGGTTCCTCTTCGTCGCCTTGAAGAGCCGACCGAGCAGCGTTATCGGCGTGTTCGTTTCCTATGACGCCGCAGTAATTTGGAAGCCACTGAAATGTCACGTGTTGTCCTTGTTCAGTCAAGGTATGGATTAGTTCGCTAATCTCGACTACCAGTCGTTCGTGTGTTCCACGTCGCAGGGATGATAGCAAAGACTGCAGTGCTGCCTTCGAGTCAATGAATATTGACCATCTTCGAGGTTGTTCTTGGCTGACGAGACGAAGTGCAGCGCGAAGAGCTGCAAGTTCCGCAGCCGTCGATGTCGTTGGGTGACACGTCTTGAAACTGATGTTGGTTGCTTTCGATGGGAATACCACGGCTCCAGAGGAACACTGGAGAGTTGTCGATCCGTCAGTATAAATATGTACGTGGTCGGCGTATCTTTCGTGCAAAAGGAGCAGAGTGAGTTTTTTAAGAGCAGGTGATGATAGCTCAGATTTCTGGTACGGTGAGGTGCACTGCAGGACCAGGTCGATCCAAACACCATGGAGGAATCGATGGCTTAGTTGCGGGGGAGAAGCCTGATGGAAGGCGAGTGTAATACTCCGAAATCATAGTGCAAAATGATGCCTGCGGCCTATCTGACGGTAGTGTTGCCAGATGATGGGAACGGGCCCGGGCAAAGTGCCTAATGTGCACTTTCAACACTTCCACCGCAATGTGCGCTTGTATGGGTTGGTCCCGGGCGATTGCAATAGTCGCCACTGTTGATGTGCATTTCGGCAAACCAAGACAAACCCTTAGAGCCCGAGCTTGAATAGCCTGTAGAGCACGAAGGTTTGTCTGGCAAGTGTTGGTCAGTACTGGCAAACTGTACCTCAAGCGATAGCGAAATAGTAGAGAGCTATACGGATTAAGGATAGTAGTTTTATCAGCTGTATAAACATGGACATGTAGCAGCACCAGCAACGTGCAGAAATGTTGTCGACGCAGTCGGCGTTTTGCCCGCGTTCGCACCGAACGCGCGCGGCGTCGGTGACTGTTGGCGGTGCCTCTGGCGGCGGCTCGGAGGTTTTCGACGAGATCAGAACGGGACACTCGTCGAGGAGCGTCGGAAGACTTTACCATCTTCTCGCCTCGTAATGTTTTTATATAAATACGCATTTGGTGCCGCAGCTAAACGTCCCCTCCCCTCCCCTCCCTCCCGTCCCCCCACGGCCTTTCGCGCGACGAAAGAAGTCGCCTTTGCTCTCCGCCGTGCGTTCGCTCCCCGTGAAAGCGCGCGTCCCTCGCGCACTTTCACTCGCACATACAGCATACGACGCGGCGGCGATTTCATCGCACTTGGACTTTATACGGAACTTCACGGTGACGGCGACGGCGACGGCAGTAATCCGCTTGGAGTGTCCATATAATTGTTATCGCAATAAAAACGGTCCAGCGGTGCCGTATAGCGGACAAAATGGCTCAGGAAAGGATGAGAGAGATTCGCCCAGCCCTGTGGACTCTCAGCGCAAGCGGCCGTTAGCCCCGCCCCCCGTACCTAAATCACCGCCTTGCGCAAGGACTCTCTTCAGTCGCCTACGAATACCACGGCGGGGACTAAGCGTGAGCATGTTGTCCATATTTACGTTCGCACCGTAAGACCTACTCGTATATTTATCGGTTCCTCTCGCACTGCGAAGCGTGAAGCGCTGGCAGGCGCCTTCCTCGTCAGACTCGCCAGTGCGTGCGCGCAAGTCACAGCTGCGCCATTATTTCGCCACCACCTCGCCTTTGAGGAGACGACGGAGAAGAAGAGGAAAGGCGCCGCAAAGACAGTGCGTCGCACGACGCAGCCGCGCGCCTCAACGCGGGCGTCGGCCGCGGTCTTCGCGCATGGGTTCTACGCGGTATCGTCGCCTCTCCCCGAGGTGGTGCCGGAGCGTCCCCAATTAGGCCCTGTTTACACGCATCTCGTTAATTGGCTCTGGGGAAAAACCTTTGCCTCCAATATCCGCCCCTTCCTTTTCCTTCCCCCCCCTCCCCCTCCTCCCCTGGTTCCTAAACCACTTTTCCGCATCGACCTGGGGAAAGGAGCAGACGGCGCAGACTCGTGTTTCTTGGGCTTGAGTTTCGGAAAGCGTATGCTGCACTTAAGCGCCAATTTGAGCGTACAACACGTGACTTTCTGCGTTTTATTGCTTCGTTTCTTGTGAGGACTCCACTTGTGGGTCTTCACAGGGCAAACTTTGGACGTGCGTGCTGTGGACGCAGTAAGACGGGAGCCTTCAACCTTCTGCAAAGCGTCACTTGTTTCGATTGGCTAAGCACACATGCACCGCTGATAAGATTGGTGTACTGTGAAAGTTTTGCATAGTGTCCGGGAGGCAGCTTTTGAGGATACCAGACAACAACGACAAATTATTCGTACAAGGATTTGGTCCAAGAAAGCACACAATAATATCTGTTGAGCGTGAACCTAATGTATCAGACAGAAAAGAGAGAAGAAGAATAAACAGGAGAACAGGAAGTAGAAAAGAGGGATGTAAATCAACCAATCCTTAATTGGCCGATCCTCCATGGTGGGTATGTTCCACTTCTGTAGAGGAACAACGGCAATAACAAGAATTCAACCACCAGGACCAGAGAAACTATCAAGATTAATGAATTGCTCAAGGAACGTACGTATTCACTGTCAAAGAAAGATCTATACTATATAGGTGGTCACTCTTCCCTCTCTTTCTCTTTCCTCTGAACCCACAATCCTCTAAACAAGCGAGACTCCTTCCCTTTTCAAACAAAGAATATTCGTTCGTTCTTGGTACGCTCGCTCCCAAATCGTGGACAATGCTATAGGTGCAAAATATTGGCAGCAAGCAAATCCCTATGACTCGAAATGCAATGACATTGTCGCAGTGAGAGGTTGAATTTTGCAAATGATCCATGCTGAAAACTTGCGGCCCTATTCGAAAAGCTTTCCATTCGTAAGTGCTGCTTCTGATTAATTTACGTAAGTGCTGCCTTCGCTAGCAATATGTACGTCTTCGCAATTTTCTGGCACCTGCCCTTACGAACAGTTACAGCGTTAACAGTTTTATGTGAATATACGGGTACTAGTCAGATGGGTTTATTTAGTAACATTTTGGCTGGTAAAATATTCCTTGAAAGCGCTTTTAACAGTTATTTCGCTGAATATATTTAATTATTAGCTGAAGGAATGAGGGCTATACTTCCCCCTTTGAACTTCGCTGCCAAGCAGCGGCGCCGATGAAGTCTATCGTGAGAGGTCGTGGATGTCATTGTATTTTGTCTTATTTGAGCAGTTCTTGTGCGGTAAATGCCCATAAATGTTGCAGATTGACTCTTTGAGTACTGTTAAGTGGAATATGTCATTTTTATTTGCTGATAAACACCTAAGTAACCACAAGAAGACGGTGTGCTGTTTGCCACTGGCCTGTCACCTTCTCTAATAATATGTGACACGCCATGGTTGGCTGGCTTAAAAGCGGGCACCACACTTTTTTTTTAAACGAAGCTTTCTTCCTACCTCTCCAGGGTTTGGCGTTGTTGACAGGGTTTCTCACCAGATAGATTCAACCGAAGGTTTAATACACGCTGTCGCTTAATAAATAACATCACATGTTCGATGGTGGGATGTGAACAGGGTTCCGCAGCACAACAGCGCGATGTCGTACCCATCACGTCTCGGACGCATGCAGGACACAAGAGGATAACAACCGTACCACTCCTTTCCTCGTACAATCCAGCACTTTCAGTCGGTTGGTGTGCCCGTCGCGTCGCATAGCAACAATTCATTCATAAAATTCGCATTTTCGCCCTACGACGATACACTGAAAGTAGTAGCAAAGTTTAGGGTTGCGCTCGACAGAATGTTCTAACAATACGTGGCGGTGACACGACGTGACGCAGCACGTGACAAGAACTTCTGCTGCGCAGCAGGAGCACCACCCTGGCAGATTTATACCAGGCGTGTCGCAACGCTGACGCGATTAGGAACGTCGCACTTCGCTGATGTGCGAGATGAGACTGAGGGAAAAGCGTTGGCGTTTGTCAGCGCCCCACTGAAAGGACAAATTTAGCTTGCCGTTTACGGTCCTTTCTGCTCGGACCAGTGTATGTACCATGTATGTACTACGATGTGGCATGCACATAGCTCCTCAGCAGGAACGCTAACGTGTGCGCACGCAACGCTGATGCCAGCAGTGGAAGCCAGAGCCACGGCCGCCAGAGCGCTGCCCTGGCTCAGGCGGAGCCGATTGAGAAGAAAGTGACGGTGCGCCCACTTGGCTTCATCGTCTTTGCAGCGCACGTCTCTGGGGGCCTTCTAACCGTCCACGCGTGGGCCGCGCAGGCGCCTTCGATACCAGGACAGCACGACAGTGCCGACGGCACGAGCGCGCCTCGAGTGTCCGTATAATTGATATCGCAATAAAAGTGAGAGCGCACCCCTGTTTCCCCCATTCTCCGTGTGCAGCTAGCGTTTTGAGACGTGTGACATTTCCCCTCCTTCGCGATGGCCCAGTTATTATCCAGTGCGCTGTATCGGGGCCTGTCTTGGTCGTCGGCAGAGAGCAAGCGCCCGGCGTTGTGTGTTGCGTAACACTATACACGGCGAGAGACACGTTTGCGACGAAGTTCACGCACAGCTGCGCGTTACACTGTCACGCCGGCGTTGGATTGCGATGTGCAGCCGTGCAACAGCCCCATGAATTTCCGCTGCTTCAGATGGACAAGAACAGAGACAACCACAAAACAGTATAGGATTCGTTTAGTTTCACAACCATCTTCGGAAGCTTCTGCATTTTTGTTTCTTTCTCATCCATTTTTTAATAAGGGCCTGGTGCGAGAGCTTCGAGGTGGCGACGCTACCGATCATTTGTTATGCCATTTTTTTTCTGGCCTTCTATCCCTCCGTTCGAGGTAAGACTGACCTCGTTCGAACCGAATTTGCGCAATGTAAAAACTACAGAAAAACTACATTTCCGGACCTCATGACTGTAATCCGAACGAGCGGGCACACCAACTGGCGCGAGAACTCACATTCCGCGTCTGCGGTCCGCCCCCTCGCTTCAACCCAGCCTGCAGGGATTTAGACAACAAAGACCCGCTTGTATCATACCACGAAATCACTTCAAATCATAGGTTAGCACGAAGAATTTTTCCTCCTCCTCACCAAAACCTCAAAAAAGCACAGGCCGTCACTTACAGATAGTTGCAGACTAGGACATACATCACACCAACAACACTAAGCAGGATCAACCCTGACCTTCCTACTGCATTCCCACACTGCGGCCACGAATACAACTTCGAACACATGCTCTGGCTGGGCCCTGTCAACGCGGGCACGGACTTTCCTGACCAGTCCTCCTGGGACTCAGCGCTCAGAAGTAAAGAGCTCATCGCTCAGCTCAAGGCTGTCCAGAGGGCCCGGGCCGTCGCCGAAGGACTCTGTCTACCGGCCCCGACCTGGGTGGAACCACCGGATTGATTGGCGGGGCCTCCAGCCCCGCTTTAATTCTTTCTCCTCAGGACCTCAATAAAGTTCGTACTCACTCACCTACTCACTCACAGAAAAAAAGAACTATACGTTGGTCGTGTGGCGCTGCGTCCGTCTAGACCTCTTCTTCGTCCTTTGTAATCTCGTGCTGTTTTCACAAGTATGAAAAAGTAGCTTGACTTAAAATTCGTTAGTGTCACTTTAAAATGATGATTAGGTGTGCAGTTCCTAGTTGATCATTAGTTTTCTATCCGCGCGTTAAACTTGTTTGTTATAGGATTGTACGAAGCCTCATTGAATACGGAGTGAACTTAGCCGAGTTATAGCGTTCTACCTCTGCACACTGCGATAAATTGCTTATCGACATGCAAGTTAATCCCCGTGCTCTAAAAGGAGACGCTAGGGAGGAGTAATTGTCGACATGCTTCTGCAAGGCTAAATCCGCCCGCAGACAGCAACATCATCTTCTTCCTCCACAGACAAGAACAATGTACGAGCTGCGCAATAAAAGTCAGCTTCAACAATTTGTTAACCGTCATATTCTAGGCAGTGGTGATGCGTGAGAAAGCGACCTTCACAGTTTACAAAAGCGAGAGGAAAAAAACGAATCGTTTAAACCACGTGCGACTATCGCTATTGACTGCAAGCTGTCTATGATACTATAAAGATTATTTTACCGCAGATTCCTGCGCGTGCTTTAAGGCCCGAACCATGGTTTCTGCTCAGGTTGTTACATTAATCAATTTTTTGGAGGTGTACCTTAATTGGGTGTGTTCGGTGCCGAAAAAAATCCCGAAACGTATTAAAATATTCTCGTGCATTATATTTTGTTTCACGCGGCACTTCTTTCCTTGCGAGATTAAGGGGGGGGGGGGGGGGGGGGACTATTAAGCACTTCATGACGCTACCTCCGGTACCTCCCTTTATCTATTTACCGTATTTTCCGCTCTATAGACTGCAGCCTATACTGACTCAAATGTTAATAGTTCGCACTGTTTGAACGACGGGTATGTACTTTTTACGACTGATTTTTTAATATCGTTTGTCAGAGCCGCAGTCGACTCTTGTGTCTACCAAAATCCTGCTGTCTTGTATATGAAACGATTAATATAAAAAATATCGAATGATCTTACCACACCTAAAACATTTTACTGCACTACACTAAAAAGCTAAATTAGCCTCACAACGAGCTTCGCTGCGCGCGAGAAGTGTTCCAGTTGACAACGACGGCTCTCGATATGCAGTAGATTGCATTCGCGATAACAGCTCGGTTACATGCAGAAAGAAATTGTCAGGACAAGCACGAAACCTTGCTGCCTAATATGAGCACACCATTAAGCACGTAATATGGAATAATGAAATATATGAAGTTAATAAGCACGGCCTTTAGGAACGATCTTCTAAAGAACTGGGAAGCGTGAAGGCAAGTAGGGACATAACGCATTACTATTGACAACATCATGGCCCGGCGCTGCAGGCGTCTCCGCGGCGATATCGTTACACAGACTCCATGTACTACAGCGCGTGGCTAGAGGGCACTGAGGTTTTCACCGCATGTCCATATATGCAAACAGCTTCATTTTGATTACACCCAAGCATTACAGTTTGGTTACAATTGGCACTGATGCCACCGTCGGAGGCCTTTGCTAGAAGTAGTACCAAGAAAGATCGGCTGTGCCTGGCAGTTCCTTGTCAGCGTCGAACAATAAAGTGCAGGATCAAGCTGCGTCACGCCCCCCCCCCCCCCCCCTTTCCCCCGGTTGAGGCGTCCCAGGCTTCCTTAACTCAGCTGCTACGGTTACATCTTGGCCCAACAAGTGCCGCCTCCGAAGAATAGGTGGCTGCCCGCATTTACGATTTTGCGCAGCGCTGAACACGCGTCGCGTATTCGTCAGCGGTGCTCAAGACGGAGGCAAAATATAAAATCTCGCCATGTGTGTTCGAAAATCTCTCTAACGTCGTCATGCTATACGGCTGCGTTCAAAGCGCTTTATTCTACCTGTGGAAGCAAAGTCTCGAATTATGGAGCATTTGATCGCAACATTAGCCGAATCACATACAAGCTAGACATATGGGTTTGTCTACAAACTTCGAGGAAACACACGTTGCGGGTCTGGGTAGAGTGGCGAGGCTCTTTCGTTTTGATAGGTGGACTTGGAAGCCAGTTCCTGGAAGAACACCGCGCCACGCGATAGATTGCACGCGCCTTCTTCTGCATCAGGCTGCATGTTGGAGTGGCGGAGCCAGCATCGAACTTTTGAATGACAGGACAAGCAACGTGACGGTGCCAACGAGGGAGAAGCTCACGCAATGCCGCCATCGAGAGCGAGAAAATGTAGGCTGTGTGCCAGCTCAGCCTCTAAAGAAAAACGACAGTGATAAAAGGTACGTGTGGAGTCACGAAGATTGTTCTTTTATTTTTCAAATTAAACATATAATATTTTCTTTTTACCTCGATAACTGTTATGAGCTCCCTTCTTTAGTCGTTTGATGTCTGCCGGTGTCCATCGCAGGAAATCCAAAGTACTTTGCGAGAAGTTTATAAAATATAAAGCCGCGGTGTGCCGCGAGAATTCAAATTCATGTCTCTTCCGCCTCGTGGCCTTATGGCTCCTCCTCATCACTGAAGGTATACAGAGCGCTGCTGAAAAAGCGAAGCCCAAATCTACTCTCGCTGGTGCAGGTCGGGCTTGACAGACTGCCTATAGCAGAGAACCGCACCTGTTGCATCTTGCCGTTGATGCTGGGTAGTCAGTTCGGCTCGAAATCGTTAAGAAGAGGCCAAGAGGATTTTCCGAAACGACCCCTCACATCAGCCTCCTCATAGTGTTTACTACGAGCTCCGAGGATAGCTCTTCTCCAGCTAGCGCTGTGACAGTGCCGCAAGTAATGGACAGGCCTGTTTTTCTCTTTCTTTCTTACTTTCTTTCCTTTTTTCGAGCTTTGCCTTAATATGCAAGCAAATGCTCAGTTCAGTTTGCCAAAGAAAGCGCGCATTCCAACTTCTTGCTCCGCATCGACAAAGTTGGGACATCCGCTCACCGCCTTGTCAAGGAGGCGACCCGCATCTCTTTGAAACAGGTTTTATTGGTGTGATTTTGGGCCCATTTGAGAGACTGGTGGCGGCCGTGTGGCGGGTATCCACGGTCGACGCTCAGGGCAGGAATAACGCCGTGCTGATTCTGAGGCGAACCTTGGGTCGTCTTATGTTTGATTCCGCAACCTACAGAGGAGACTTAACAACACACTCACAAACGCAAGTTTGAGTTTACATTTAAGGACTATGGCTTAATTTCAAAAAAAAAATGTTCATGACACTCGAGATCCTCTCCTCAACCAAATTGAGGTTGAATGAGTGCCCCGAGAGACAACGAAATGCACGCAATATCATCTACGTACCTCGTCCCCTTATCCACGATCGGAGACACTGCAGGACTTACCGCAGCCCAAGACTTTTAATGGCACACATGTATAATACGGGCGTACTTATACTGCCGCAGTAAACCCTTAACAGGATCTAAATACTCTACTTCACTTGATAGGCATGCACATTTTGTATAACCACAGCAAATGAGGAAGCAGTTTTTTTAATATATAACAATGCACAAATAACTAGCGAAATGACTTCTTCCTTATAGGCGCTTCTTCCTAATGTATGTTTACTACATTTTCCACAGCAAAGCAAAAACAACATTTAACCCCTGTAATGTACAGCATTCGCGCAAGTCTAGTTAAAAAAAATGAGGGAGAAGAATGTAATACGTAGTCTCAATTGAACTTGATGACCTCAATATCTTTTTTTGTTTTTGTTCTTGTACAAATGCTGATGTAAAGTCACCGAGCCGCGATCGTACCGTGTATCATATACTGGCGCACAAAGAAATTTCCCCAGAGAATCTGGCTGTGGACCTGCAGTGAAGTCAACCCGGTGACGTAAGATTTTTTTTTTTCAACATTAAGGCAAACAGCGTAACAAAATGCTCAACCGTAAGCCTTAATGACGGCATTTTATGACATGCTTTAGCAAGAGTCGCGGATAGAAAGGTAAAATACGTTGAAGAAACAGAGCGGATGTGAAGACCAGAGAACGCTGCTCGCTTCAAGGGGGGAGGGGGGGGGGGGGCGGCAAGGAGGGCTCGTCTCGATTTCGTAAGAGGGCGGCTTAACGACAAGTAAAAAAAAAATAAATGAAAAGAAGAAACAGCTCCGCTTTGTGTGGTGCATGTCGACCTCGTTAGTTCAAGGCTCCTGAGAGACGTGCCACACTTGTCTCATCAATCTTGAAGGCTGCTGCCTCCCTGAAGACGGTGAAACCTGGCACAAGCGCTTTTCAGCGTTTTTTTTTTCCTCCTTTAATGTAGCGTTGTGATCAGTCTAAAGACTCCTTTTTATTGTCCGTACGTTTACAGCCTCTGGGATGTGCTGACTTCTGACAATCAGCGGCAGCATTGTTCGTACTATTGACCGTTACTTTGCTGGTGCAGTTGAACTGAATGAACAGGTTCAGAGTACCTATCCTTCGGACGCTGAGGAGCGAACGTCGTGTTTACGGGTACGCTTACACTGTATAAAATACCGGAACTGAAGGTGGCTGATAACGATGCCACAATATTTATGGCCATCAAGCGTTGCTTGTGGACTCGAAGTAGAGGTATCTACATCGTGGTTAGTGCTTATTCTGCCATCTTGGACCAAATTCACAAAGTTGTTTTGTTCGTCAACGCTGTTTGCCGTTTGCCGACCGCTTTCACTAATCATTCATCAGTATATTAGCTGACATCTGCTCTTAGGTATTCTAGCCCAAGAAGATTTTTGTGAATACGGATCCTTGTGTCTACACGTAAGCCTTCGTTACTTGTTAGTCTTTCCTTACGTTCGCAAGAGGCGAGTCACGAGATGGACTATCACAAAGGGCCCGTATTCTAGTTTCTATTAGTGCAACCTTATCGGTAATAAGTACCTCTTTCGTCATTGTTAAAACCAAAATCACTGTTAATGAGACGACAGATCACAAGGATTTGGGGAAGTCTTTATCATTTCTTGAAGACGCTTCTGTCCATGCGAAAATTGAGCTAAACAGGTACATTCGCATGTACAACAAGCTTAAAATTATCTTGAAAGGCAGCTTTGTGACAACTAAACTGTTTGTCGAAATCTCAAACATCCGTGTATGGATGCGTACTAAAATGCAATACACGTTAACCACTCCCGCTCGAAAATAAATATTCACTGAACAGATGATATGCTCATATGCTCTGGCTGTGCCCAGCTATAGAAAACTCTATACTTGCCACAAAGGAACAGTGGGAGGAGTTCCTAAGAAGCGACCACCACCACATCCAGCTCCGGGTAGTCCAGAGGGCCCACGACATCGCAACGGGATTTCGCCTCCCGGTGCCATCATGGGTGGAGCCACCGACTTGACCTGAGGGAACCTTCGGCTCCCGCTGGCCAGTTTCTCAGGACCAATAAATGTTCTTGTCACTGTCACTGAACAGAACATTCTCTTGCTTAATGCAAAGACGGGGGGAACTTGGAACAATTATTTAGGCTGAGATGAAAATGAGAAATGAGGACGTGTAAAAGCGGCAGGAAATGGGGCTGTGGATGTCCGTTTCTCCGATCGAATGGTTGCCACGAATCGTGCGCCAATGAGGCATGATAACAACTAATAGCTGCAGTTAACTCATACAAAATTTTACTGATTATGCTCTTCGGCTAAAAAAAAAACATAAAAACAATTGGCTCTTTTAACAACGTAGAGTTTGCCACTGTTTTGTTCAATGGAAACCTGACGGGCATTAGTATCCCTTGCTGGAAGTCGAGGCATAGGTTTCTATACGAGAAGAAAAAGTACACGAATGAAAGTGGTGCGGAAAGGAAAAAGAGACTATTATCATTGATTTCAAAATCCGAGTTACCCTTAACCTCAACCCTTTTCTTTACCTTAAAGGGACACCGAAGAGAAAAATTACCTGAGCTGTATTGGTGAATTACCGTGCTACACTGCCAAGAAAGTCATCCTTATCGTGAGATGCGCCTTGGTGAATAACTTAAGACGGATGTCGACGCCACATTGAAGTTGTACCAGTTCCCCACGACGTCAAGGATGTTGACGGCGTCTAATAGAACCTAGTAAATTTTTTTTTATCGGTAAAGACCAACTGCATTGTATTCTACAAAGAGCCAAAGAAAGATATTTAGCAGGTTTCAGGTGCATTTACTGATTCAGAACGACCCCCCCAAAAAAAAAGGACACACTTTAACATCCGTAAACGTGACACTTATGTGCCGGCGCTTCGGTTTCGCAGCGAAATTTAAGAAACTGAAGTTTAGATTTCAGTTTCTGTTCTAATAATGAACCTATAGCTGCGCAACTAACCGAAATTGTGTTTTAAAGCAATACTTTGCCAGTATAAACTCATTTAGTGTTTCTATTTATTGTCCCTTTAGGTACCATCATCATCATCATTAATATAATTATTATTTTAATTATAGGTTCTTTGTTTTTGTTTATGCAGGGCTGGTTACGCTATAGCATTTTTGTTATTCTATATAACATTTACTTGACGTAATTCCATTTATAAATATATTTTAGTTCTTGTTGATTAATTGCGGCAGCATCGCAATTTTGGGCGCTGAAGAGCCCGCTATCACAATATTGCACACACACACACACACACACACACACACACACACACACACACACACACACACACACACACACACGCACACGCACACGCACACGCACACGCACACGCACACGCACACACACACACACACACACACACACACAGGAAAAGAAAATAGAAATAATCAAAAGCTTTCACAATAACTTAGAGAGAACGAAACTTTTCACGTACGTTCTACAAACCTACAAGGAACTCGATATCAAGACCACATCTATGTAACTGATTGGCACTACCGGCAAACACCAATGAAATCATGCATAATTGGGTCTCTCTCTACAACGTGTGAATGCGTTCTTATTAGCGAAATTATAACCGCAGTATGCTTAAAATAAATCGATTTCGCTCATTAACGTAAATTTATCGAGCAGTCGTCTTTCAATTTAAACGAACACTACGGGAAAACACAGTCTATAAGCTAGTATGCTACTGAACAAAGGCAGTTAGGGTAGAAAATGAAGAATGAAGACTGAACTTTCCTTAGGTAGCAATGGCGTAACCTGTTAACCGGGAAGCGATAACTTTAATCTTATTGTGTGTTGGAGTCTCACCCCCCCCCCCCCCCCTTTATTTTTTTCAATAATTTTTTTTTCCCAGGGAGTACATGAGAAACTGCCAGGATGAAGTTTTTTTAACATTATAAATGAAGTTTCCTACTCATGATTAGGAATCCTCAATGAGTCGTTGCTACAATCTTTGACGTCCTGGGGGATGGCTTCGGGAAATGTGAAGGCTGCTTTGCCACGCATCTTTGAGTTTGACGTATTTTCCTGGAATACAAAACCTCTGCTCTCAGTAAAAGTAACCTACAACTTATTACACAAGTGCACATTAATAGGGGTTGCAGATTAATAGGGGTTGACTTATGCTACTGTCTCGCTAAGGCCTAGGCAGGGCAGGCGACAAAACCTCGCGCATTTGGGATTGAAATCCGACAGGAGAAACGCTGACGCTGTAAGCCCTATGCACACAAAAAAGCACTTGTCAGAGATCCTTATTAACCTAGTGATGAGCACTGGGTAACCCAAATACAAGACGGCAAAATTTTCCGCTTTCAGCAGGTTACCAGAGGCAATTGATATAACTGACTTGTCTATGAATAACATTAGGTAATAGTGTAATAAAGCTAGCATTTCAATACTTTTTGCAAGTTCCAGCATTTTTATAACATGTTTGGGGCCTAACTCAAAATGAGCTTCCCATGAGACACCGTGACAACATCTTTTTTTTTTTCTAAACTGGCTTACAAGCGGCGCCAGAAAGCACAAAAGACAAATATGAATAGATCAAGATGATCATTAGGTGCAAATGCAACAAATGTTATTCATTTCGATGCATCGGCATCCGAATGATAGCATTCTCTTTCCTGTATAAGACACAGGATCTTATCTTCTTTGGTTTTTCTTCTTAATGCAACACATCTTTTAGAGATCGATGCAGTGGTTGTCCTATAAAATGATGATTCCGTTTCCCATGTTTTTGGATATGATGTACATTGGATAAGCTGGAGCTACAGTTTCCAATTTTAATGCAAGTGCCCGCTTGACTCGGGCGGTGCAAACGCTGGCGTAACAACGACGCGTGGCTTGAAAAGCCTGTATCTTAAAAAAAAAATTAAAAGGAAGCACGAATGGTCGCCGAGACATGGCAGCTTCTTGTTTTCTGAAGTTGCATATGTCCACACGTGTTTGCTTGGGAGCGTGTACACCAGACACTAGCGCAACTCCTTTCGCGGCTTCTTTCCAGCGGCTTCCTTCGGTGGCCTTCCTTACATGTCACTGCTTCGTGTCCAACGTCACTCCCTAATTACTCCGGGCCAGAAGCTCATCCTTCCGGTCTCGCACAGTGAGGAAGTGTCCTTGCTAACGTTTCTGGCTCCTGTTTCTCGTGACGCTACTTGCACTTTCTTTTCTATCTTTGCTCAGCGCATTGCTCGCTTTCTAGAGGTTGGGCTTGCATGAGATAACTGAAATCGATCTTACACATAAGTTCAACTTCCCCTCTATCATACTTTATGCAATTATCTCATCTCAAGGGTAAGGGCAGATGGTGAGAAAAGTTTGTTTCTAACGAGGATACGGTCTAACGAAAATACAGTAAGAAGAAAGAAAACGGCTGCTTAAGAGGCTATAACCAGAGATGCGATTCATACGAGAGTATTTCTGTCACCTCTGTTTTCACTAGCGAGGGTGACTTTGATGTTAGTTTTTGCACTACTAGCAGCATAGAAAACGGCGCAAACGTAAGCCTAACGTAGGGCCATATTTACACTGGACTGAGCATACATTGGCGCAGCTGTCAGAGCTGCAGCTACTACTTCGACATCACGACCGACTGCGGCTTTACATACAGTCTGCGGCTTGAGACCAACGAGTAAATGTACGCAGCACTATATCAAGATCAAAGCCTCAATACTCAAACACAAAGTTACAATGTGGCTATCATGACTTGTGCATTTAGCATGAATGTATTGCTGACGCGTTGCGGATGTGCCACTTTTTATTCTATGGCCGAATTCACAAAGCTTTTATTTCGCACGTGTGCTTTACTATTGGCCAATCGCCTTCGCTGATAATATGTCCGACGTTACAGGTTGGCTGGAAAATGCTCTTACGAACACTTCTAGCGTAAGAACGACTTTGTGATTACGGGTCCTGGCCTTTACGACGTCGCTCCGAACTTTTTTTTCCTCCTCGCTCGACAGCTATCAGCATTCTCTTTAGCTCTGACCCCCTTTCGCATTACCAACTTGCCCAAACGGCCATCTTGTTCCCGCATTCATCGCAAAACAATTTGTCGAACGTACCCACGACGCGCAGTGTCACGACAAACGTTAAGCTACCAACAAGATGAATGCTATAGCTACACGTTTAGTGTATTTTATGTACTTTCCCTGTCACTCCAAGAGCCCGTGGCCGCGCACTTTGAGCACCGAGTGTAGTGTCGTAAATTTCTGTCGAATGAAATGAAAGAAATGGGCTTTCTACTGTTTTCCGATACACCGTTCGGCGCGACTTCCGCTTGTGCACGCACACTTCGTGCGCCACCTACTACACAGCCTGAAAACTTTGACTCGTTGCTCCGTGCCAATAGCACTGTGGGTGAGCGAAAAGAATAATATGAATCGAGGGGCTTGATATTTCGTTGCAATTCGCAACCAATATTATTATTATTATTATTTGGTTTGTAAACATATACACAGGAAAGAGAAAGCGAGAAGCAAGGCTGGCAACTGCCACCAAAGGGGCACAACGCCTGCCTACTCTTCGGAAAGGACGAGCGAAACAGAAGGAAAGATAGGAAGGAGGGGAGGAAGGAGGAAAGGAAGAACAAGATGACAAATCTCAAAGAATACAACCAATATGAAGGCAACAGGCAATGAAGCCAAGGAAAGCATAGGGGTATTAACCTGGGTGTTTAATTGAAATGCAGAAATAATATTGAATACGGTAATGAAAGCGGATGAAAAGATAAAACTTGATGCCGATGGACGGCGAAACACACACCTTCCGCATTACGTGTGCAACGCTCAACGATTGAGCTACTGCGGCAGCCGTCATTCTGGCCATTTCTTGGGTATTTGTGTATAAGTACAAGGTCTATAGCCCTGGTAGTGTTAACCAGAACCACTCACGGCCATGATGATGGATGAGGAAAATCCTATCAACCGGAGCACTACGCAATACGTGGCAGTAGTATTGTGGGTGACATTTTTCAATGCGGTGCTTCCAGAGGCGGCGCTTAATCGGAATGCTCGAGGCCTCGATATTTCTCACCGAATGTCTCGCGACGCTCTCGCAGCACACGTCTCTTTACACAATGAGTGGAATTGATGCCACGAAATTAAAAAAAATCCCGCAGTAACTCCACTGGAGTTGTCTCTAAGTATACGTAAGCATTGTGCCACTTGCTTATCTCCACGCAGCGCGGCGTCATTATCAGTCTTATCAAACTTGACAAGACTAGCATAAACTCTTATCAAGCTTAATTTTTATCGGTCGTTATCAACCCTTATCTGTTGTTCTTACCTTTATCGGACTCGATCCGACCCTTATCAACCCTTATCGGTCGTTATCAACCTGCGAAAGTCGATGCCCAGCGAAGCTGCTGCAAAACCACCACTACATCTGTTAAGCGCGGGTATGCAATGCTTTACTGATGGTTCGGATGCTTGTTTTGAGCTTGTTCTTTATTGAAACGTGTGCTGTGCTGTGTTGTATGGGTGATTTCAATAAATGTATGCACTGTTCGCTTCACTTTGCTGAGCGCTTGTGGCCTCAGCCTTACGGGGTTATGAGCCATTGCATTCATCATACGTGATGGACGGACAGTTTTCTCGTTGGGTAGGCACAGAAATGCTTACGCATTTAAAAGCGAGTTTGCAAAAGCAATGTTCCCTGCTACTATGACAGGAAATATCAGGAAACTGAATTATCCACTGCTTCGGGAAAAGGAAATACGCGCAGGAAGCATTAACTGCCGGTTGTGTCATGCGCAACGAAGAAATAGGAGTGGTTTGAGACGCACAAGAAGATAATTTGCGAATAAACACTTACCCGATATTCAGGCACACATATTGAAACTTCTCAAAGCTTGTTTATGCCGTACATCTAATCCACCCCTTAATGAGAGCGCATTTAAGCTTACGCGTGCGTTTTTGAATAGTTGCATAGTCTCACCATTATTTCCGTTCATTAATACATGCGCGCACGTTCCGTTATTTCTTTCGTTTAGATGTCGAAGACACAGATGCTCCTGTGCTACATTAACATCTCGATGCCCGCGTAACATCATAGAACATTGCACACGTTTTAATGCAAAAGCATCAAATGGCTCATTGAGCGAAAAAGCCGGCGGTGTTTGTAGCAGCGGAGCGGCACCCGAATTCCCATTGGCTGGGACGCCACGTCACGAGTGCGCCTCGACGGAGCGGAGCGCGCGAACGGGAACACCTCAGGCGCTAGCGCGCCAGGTGTTGCGTGAGGGGAGAGGGCTTCATCACCCTCTCCCCACGTCACCTTCGCTCTCGCTCTCGGATACCGGCGCGCGGTATCCCACTCCCACTATAGGCTTACATGCTGCGTGCGCCTGCCGGCCTTGGCGGCCGCTGCTGCTTCCTCGGTTTCTCGTCGCGCAGGACGTCGGCGGCATGCGGCTTTGGCACTGCAGGCTGCTGCTGCTTGCTGACTCGGTCAGCACGTACCGCTATGGTACATTACTCGCAGCGTAAAACTCGAAGGACCGCTCAGCGGCGTTCAATCGGGCATTAATGCTTTCGCATTCTCAACTCATAAGAAGTGCGTAGGTTTCCTAGGATTTATGTTGCAGTGCCTTAATTCTCTCCCGAAAAATGACCATTCAATAATCCTCACGAAGTAGTTCACGCCTGTCCCATATTTGCTTCTCATTCTAGCACCATGTTCAAGTGCGCACAGGTCACTGGTGACATAATAACAAAAAAATATTTTGGGAGGAGCGAGGTAGAAACAGACACAAAAAAGGTGTTGGTATAAAAGTTAAAGTTCTTCGAAACTGCGCTTGCACGGAAACAAGCCGTTTCAACAAAAATTTGTGTCCCAGCACCGGTTCTGTTTCTTCCGTTCTTCCGTTTGTCTAAGTCCTTTTTTCTTTTCTTTTTTTTTTTTTTGCAAGGTTGTCCTTAGACACAACTGGCATACCTTAGTCAAACTACCTCACTGAAAAACATGCTCTACTTTGTCCAGTTCCGAGTGGCGTCGCAACTTATTCTGCAAAATCCAATTTAGAGTCGGTGAACGTTTTTCCGTTTTTCAACATAAAGAATAACGAACAATAAGCACAAGAGCCACTGGGCACTTCTGTTTTGAGGTTCGTATTCAAAAATGGAGCCACTGGCTAGAAAGAATGTGAATATCCATTGAAGTGCTCCATTCGGCACTTCCAGTCTTCGAGATGCTTCCAGCAGACGAAAATAAAGAGAGAGAGAGAGAGAGACACCAAATACATACACACACGAAAAAAAGTTTTTTTCTGTAGGTTTACTGTATGCAGTAAATTAGGTAGCAAGAATGAACGCTAGGATATTATACTTCGGTGGCTTGTTGGTCGTCGCACTGAAGAGATAAACACTTAGATCAAAGCCGATTTCATCTGTCCGGGACCTCATTGTATATGGTTGTTTCTCAATTTACATATTTATAAAGCGCTACAAACCACTAGGCTACTATTTTGATGACTGACGAAAAAAAATTCCTAAATTCGGTACTTTTTAGTGCAAGCCAAGTTCGCAATATGAAAATCGGCAGGTGTTTCTCGACCTTTATATGCGAATGCAGAAAAATACACGCGCTGCACGTATAGCATACGCGCAATGATTAGTTGATAAGTGTTTATGGGTTCCTAAGTCTTAAACGTTAGTCTTCGTTTTCGCCCTTTCGTGAAATTCGATGTATACTGCTTGCGGCTTGTTCAAAACGCCATAAAGATCGTTGTATAAAGTGGAAGACTTCGCCTCTTAAACGTTCCCGATGCCTTGTTTTCAAAGAGCGTGCGGTGGCCTGGCCGGCCCATTACGGGGGAACAGCGGAACGCCCTCTGATTGCTCGCTTATTTAACGAGCGGCACGACAGCGAAGTATTACAGGCTCATAACGAAAGACCACGAGAGCCATCCACGCCCTTTTGAATTGATCTCCCGACAGCGAAGCGGAAGCAGAGGATAAAAAAGGCCCTTTAAGCGTTAGGGAGGGGTCCGTACGTAGCAGAGTGGATGGGAGCACGCTTCGGGTGATTGACTTGTTTAATCTTGCTCTCATCGCACTGTGCATCACGCGTACACTGGAAATATAACAGTGTCACCTTGCGTGCGCTCCATCAGAAAGTAGGACGAGCGCAGCCGATAGTAACCTTCTGAAAAGAAAACAAAGAAAGAGAAGAAGAATAAAACGGAACAAATCAAGAAATAAAATTGTGGCTACGGCCATAACACAGCGAGACCACGCCTACCTTCAAGTACAGAAAAAACAGATGCGAGATAGAAAACCTACGAACAGTCATTTTCAGCTGGATTACATAATTAAACAGCGCAGTAGGACACGACACAAGGTGAGACTAACACAAAGCGAACAGCATATCCTCTTGCACTGCTTAATTGATGCAGTATTACTATAGAGCCCCACAGGCTACTATTGTGAGCTGGATTACGCTCATAATTTCGATTTCTGGCACTAAAAAGCAAGCGAGACATCATGCCGACTAAGTAATTTCTCGTGACTGTTGTCGGAAAAATAAAATGAACAACCATGGCTCCGCAAAAGAAGAGAAGAGAGACAGAGAGAGTTGAATGCAGCCTTGTCGCGTTGGTCCAGTTCGTGCACTCCTTGGGAAAATGCAATTCTAACAGAATAAACACTCCGTAATTGTGAGGTTTGCAGCTCCTAAATATGTGGTGCTGCACCTTGTCCTGTACGTCGGCGTTATTTGTGTGACTTCTAAACTGATAGAGTAATTATTATAGTTGCGTCTGCGGTAAATCGCAGCAGACAATATTTTAATGTACGACCACATGTTCCAGGAAATACAGGTTTGTCCAAAGGACACAGAGTCTGAAAGGCACAACATATAGATAAAACCTGTTATTTGCAGGTCGTGCAGACATTTGCAAGGCTTCAATTAGTCATAATTGAAGCCTTGCAACAACGAATCAACAAACGAACAAATAAACCTTCATAGGGATGGGAAGGAAAATAAGGGCCCGGGTACTATACCGATTCTATTACTATGTATTCTTTTTTTTTTTTTTGAACTTCGGCAGTTGGTTTGAGTGGCGCTGCGCATTACGTCATCATCCTGATTGGCCCGTCGTGAGGGGTAGATGATATGGAAGGAATAAAGTTAAGCGATGCTGACATGATAGCAGTTGAGAAACCACAAAGACAACTCGTGACCGGAGTTTTCAAACAGTTTTCTTTCAATTGTGTTTCATTGAAATCCCCCTCCAGCCGATTAGCCTCTTCGTATGACAAGATAGATGGGTAGGCGCCATAGTGAGTGGCGAAGGTCAGGAATGGCAAGTTAAAGAGGGCTAAATAGCCCCCCTACATTATTCTGGCCACTGTCTCCAGAGGAGTAAGGCGTAAAAGAAGCACCGGAACTACTATACCCAGTCGGGTACGTCACCGTTCCATGCTCGAAAACGCGAGTTGATTACTAAGATGAACCTAGAGTGACAACGCCGTGCCTCAAGCTTGCGCGCATGCGTTGTCAAACAGCTCGGAATCATACAGCACGCGTTCGATATCTTCGGACACGTTGCAGTCCGTCGACGTAAGGATAGGGCACAATTATTTTCGATCTTGTGCCGAAATCACCAAGAAACGTGAAGTCCCATACAGTGTGAAATTCTGATTCTCGGCGCCCTTCAAGCCGATTACAAGGCTTGTTTTACGGATTCCAAACATTGTGAAAGTGAGGACAACGCCACCATTTGAGGGTAAAGGTGATGTCATATCTTTAGAAATGAATATCATCAATAAACATAACAAAGACTGTCTTCGACTCCTAAATTGAAATACCTCAGGGGCTGAGATACACAAGTACCTCAGCAAAACAGGATCGTTATTCCACAGCATCATTGTGTGCCTTGTATATAACAAGTGAATTTGAAAAACAAGGAAGAACATTGATGCATGTTATCACCCAGCTAGGTAATAGTACGCTATAAGTTTTTCCTAAATCCCCTGTCATCGATTAAATGTTTACTTATCGTGAAACAGCGGATCAAACGCCAGAACATTGCGGTTGCCGCCTAGTGCAGCGGCTCTCCGTGAATTCGGTTTGCGTTTGCACAGCGGCTTAATTTAGACCCGGGGTGGTCTCGGCGATTGAAGTGGCTGTTCGTGCCAAACCGCCCTGTGCCGGAGCTAGAAAGGCCTGAGAATTGCCCCAGCCTTAAGCTTTTCACATTTCGAGTGGCTCAAATACGCCGGCGAGCACTGAGTGGGTGCTTTTCTTCGTGTGCCCGGGATGGGGGCCGGTAATGGCATTTCCTTGCCATGGCTTCCTGGAAGCATTGCTGAAAAAGTGTTTCGCGGAGACGAGTTAAAATCGCCAAGAAAATCTTATCCCCGCGGTTGCTGAGAGAGAAAAAGAAATTCTATAGTTTTGAAGACCGGCGTCTTCAGCACTATATACGACTGACTCACTTGCGTTCGTGTCGCGGCTCGCCCATTTCCTTCCTGCTGTGTAGATACTATTTTTGTAGACATCATTGAAACGCCTCAGGAGGGGGGGTACAGCTGGCGCAGCGCTGCGCGTTCTTGATGGCGGTCTCGCGAGTTACAGACTAAGCCCACGTAGAAGAACAAACTTATAGCTTACGGACATCTTCTTCTATTTGGTGCGTAATGAGGTAATGCAACTGTTTATTGTTGATGCAATGGTACCTTAAGCACAGATGAATTTCGCGCGCACATACGGAGAAATGTTGTTTTTTTATTATTATTAACCAAGCTTCATAAGATCCCTGGATAACTCGGAATAGTGCAGTAAGCGGGAGAAGTGACAAGAGAACCTCAGACCTGCCGTTGTACACCTGAAGGAAATGCTTCTGTTCCGTGACCTTAGTACCTTGTTGACGTGGATTTCGGAGCATTCGCTTGCCAGTCGAAGTGCGTTAGGCATGCAAGCAGCCGACAGCTTTCGAGGGGTGCTCAAAAACTGTATTTTACTCAAACAACAGTTCGAATAACAGAAATTGGTACTCATAGTCAAATTGTATACTGCGCCAGCTCCATATCTTTGATCGCATTTTCCTTAGTGCAAGGCAAATCTTGGCTTCAATTGGTCTTCGAATAGGTTTATTCTCGGCTAGACGGTGCAAAAAGAAATCAATTTCAACCAGAATAACTCAATTCCTGTACTTTTGCTGCACTAATCGGCTCCTTTTCCCATGCCACGTTGATAACGCGCTCGCAGTTGCGTTCAGTGACGAAAATAGCGTAACGAGTAGCCGGTACCTTGCGGTAATATCAATTTATCCTCCAACCCAGTCTCTTATCTTTTATTATTTTGGTGAATGGGTACTTCCTTCTCAGCTTGCTATAAAGTACTTACGTTTCAGCACACTGCTTCGCGGTCAGCGAAAATAAAATAAAATAAAATAAAATAAAGGTGCTTCTTGCTGATAGTATAATGCAGCGGGGCTCCCAAAATTTCCCCATTACACTGCTTCGGATTGACGCTTCTGCTAACATTATCATCATCATCATCATATTCTCCTTCCTTTCCTGTATATTCGCCAGTAAACATGTTACAAAACAACGGTGAAATTTTCGCGCATCTATTGGTACTCAGTTTGTGCGTGCGTGTGTATGTGTGTCCACCATGTTTTACCGCTTTAAATGCCTAATTCAGCAGCGGATCTTCTTGTAAGCGCTCTTCTTCCCTTTACACGTTCAATGTTTGGTTTCCGCGCTCGCTGCTGCAATCACTTTGTTGACTCTGTAGACCGTTTCGCAGCTACCTGCGAGCAAGGAAAAAAAACACAAAGGGAAGGGAAGCGACGCTGGCTGCGGTGTATCACAATTTTCCTCGAACCATACCCACCTTGCGCCGTGCGCTTTTATTATTTATCTCTTTCTTGGAAAGCCCGCAGTTGCGGAGGCCGACGAAGACGCGTCCGCGTGCGTCTTTTGGCCGTCGTTGCCGCTTTTCCAAGCAGCGCGGAGGCGTAATGGCCGTTCAGCTCAGCGACAAGTCCTCCCGGGCCCCGAAGAAAAGAGCCAACTCGATTAGAAACCCATTAGGAACAGCACTCCTCGTCCGAGGTTTTCCGGGAGCTCTCGCGAAGCGTGCGAGCGCGCGCTCCTGCCTTCCTTGTTTTCCCGTTTGTCGGCACCGCCATCCAGCAACTCGAATAGGGACGGCGTTGCAACTTCTCCCGCCTCCGGAATTCCTTCGCCTATTGTTTTTTACTTTAATTTTCTTGGCCTTTCTTTTTTTTTCTTCCGCTGGCCACAGTGCCGCTTGTTCCTTTCCTTAGCCGTCCGCGCGGAAGGCAATGAGCGGGAACGGGGTCACGTGGTGTCTCCTACCCACCAGAAGCATCCGCAGCCATGTTTTCTTTATCCTGTACGTACTTTCACTTTCTCGAGGGCAGCGAAATGACAAGAGAGAGAGAGAGACAGGAGGTAAAGTGCCATGGTATGTGTTGAGAAAAACAGCAAGCGCATACATCTCTGGGTAACGAAATTCTGAATGCTGTCGGAACGTTGTTCAGCATGAATTTCCATTGGCCTTCCAAGAAAAACAAACCATGTAAATGAAAACAAAGCTGCCTTTCCATTTTCCTTCATTTGATAAAGAACTGCACAAAAGTGGTCGGTTTCAACACTATGTCAACAACATCAGTGAAGGTAACCTTTGGCTTGCGGCAGTGCTGTAATAAACACACGAGGTGAATGAAAGAAAAGAAGAATGTCTGTCTTTTTCTGGGGCGCCTGCAGGACAAACTGAATAGAGGTTGTAGATTCTCCAAGATACCGAACGCACAACATGGCGAACATCGTAGACGACGGTACAAGTGATGCGAACAGGACAGACGCGCTTCCGAGCTATCACCTGCCTGTTCGCCATGTTGAATATAAACCAACTAGCTTCACATGCTATGAATTTGACTGCGTTTTCGCATTTGTGAATTTCGCAGTTGCAGCAAATGGGACGTCGGACTCTTCGCACGTGTGATTTTTTTATGTGGGGAGTGCTTAACTTCTTTGCGTAAATGAACATGTGGCAAGGACGGGTAACCAATAACAACGTAGATCGCAGAGACGTCACTGTGGCCTGCCTGCTTAATTTTTGCTTTGACAAAGCGACGCACTTGGACACAAAAACGTTCGCGAAAGCAGTTCCTAAGTTGCTTTACGTTGTTTTCACCGAAGCAGGCAGACGCCAAGAACGATGCAGTCGTCCGCTAGGTGCACGCAAATGCGAAAATCGCAGTTGCCGTGCTCGGTGCATGTTGTAGAAGAAGAAGTTAAATAAACGCGGCCAGACAGTGCAGGCAAAGAAAAGAAAGAAGACGTTTGGAATACATAGGTGCTAGCCACAGACGGACTGTTTGTAGCATGGGTGCATGAACTTTTGAAAGACAGGGAATTCTTTTGTTTTCGAAGTGGCTATTCATCTGGTAAACACAAGCAAACAAGAGGTGTGCCTCAGGGATCGGTACTTTCATCAATATTATTTAATATTTTACTGAGCAGAATCCCCGTTCACCCAGGTATCAGTACCTACGTTTATGCTGACGACATTGCCTTTTTTTGGTATGGCTAGTGACGTATACTCCCTTTACGAAATTTTGCAGTCGTATCTAAGGAAACTGGAAGGCTGGCTGGATAGCTTACACTTAAACCTGAATGCTAATAAGTGTGCAATCCTTGTTTTTCCCGTTAAAGACCCAGTATACATATCGCTTAACTATCATCTCGAAGATATCCCACAAGTAGAGTCACTGAAGTACCTTGGAGTTATTTATAACGGAAATCTTAACTGGCGGCCGCATACTGAATATATTGTAACAAAAGGAGCTCGTACAATGGGCATTTTCCGCAAGTTGAGCAATCGAAGAATAGGTATGCGAAGAAAATCCCTTTTGATGGTATATAAAATGTACGCATAAATAAATGTATGGTATATGAATGTATCTGTGTGTGTGTTTGCCTCCCTCTGGTCCTGCGTCTTGGTTTTTTGCTAGTTCTTCCGCTTTACAATATGAACCAACTAGCCCAGCAATTCACGCTCATCAAATGCACGTTCGTCCGGTTTTAGAATTTGGCTGTGTTTTATTCTCAGGTGTTCCATCATACAAGCTTCGACCGCTAGTTTTATTAGAGCGAGAGGCGCTACGTCTGTGCTTATGCCTTCCAAAATACGTTGCAAATGCCGTATTATATCTGGAAGCGAGAATCCCTCCCATTTTATGCCGATTTCACCTTCTGACCGTTCATACTTTCTTACGACTATATGAATAACCATTAAGCCGTCCTCAAATAATTTTCATCTTCGATCCACAATTATTTTTTCCCGTTCATTGGCCCAGGTTTCATACACCACAGATTATATTTGTGCAAAAATTACTTGAACCATTAAATGTGCAAATTCGCGATGTGCTTCCTAACAATACGCATTCAAATTACCTGGAGATCAGGTTCGATGACATTTTCCCAAACCACGCGAAACTACTACCTTACGGCATCTTAAACGCCATGTTACAAGACCACCTAAGCTCTCTAGGAACAAATATTATCATTGCAACAGATGCATCACAGAGCGAGGAAAAGACTGGCATTGGGATATTTTGTCCTGCACTCGACTGGTCTTTTTCTTGAAGATTTCCCGATTTTGTGCCTATTTTTCTGGCCGAGTTTTTAGCAGTAATCCTAGCTTTATGTAAATTAGACCAAACGACTACAACAGCTGCTATTCTTACTGACTCCCTTTCTGTATGCTCTTCCCTTACCGCCACTAATGATTCACCCATGCTAAAACTCTTTTACTTGCTATTTCCTGCCCATGTGCAATGTGTTCATTTGATTTGGGTACCTGGTCATAAAGGGTTGTTTTTTAATGAAACTGCCGATTCCCTGGCAAAGACTTCACTTTCCGGCCCTGTTCTTTCTATTCTACCAGTGACAGCACACACCACGGCGGCTAGATTTCGGATGCGATCAATTAGAAAAGCCTTATCAAACCCAGTTCTGACTGCTTCTCCAGATTATAAGCACCTGACATTTCCCTGGCGTAGCGAATCCTGTAACACAAAGATGCTTGAGGTCTCTCTCACCAAATTACGTTGCCGTATTCCCTCCCTAAATTTCTACTCACACAGGTCGGGTTTGGTTCCCTCCCCCCTCTGCTCGTTTTGTAATGAGGAAGAGACGATGCATCACTTTCTTCTATCTTGTCACCGCTTTAGTGTGGCAAGAAAACGATTGTCGGAAATACCTTTTGGAAGGCTTGGCCTGGACTTAACAGAACCTAATATTCTTTCGTTCGGGGCGTCCACTTTGGGATTCCGCCACAGGGATGCTTGCTTCGCTGTCCAAACGTTTCTTACAGAATCCAAGCGAATACCCTGCTAAATTCTATCTTTTTTGTACTTTTAAATTGATTATTACTCATTCGATATGACCTTCCTGATTTACTTTAACATATAATTCTACGCTGTTCAATACTAATCCCATAGATATTAGGAAATTTATCCTCCGTATTAATTTGGAATAATCCACCCATTTCTTGGCCAATCCCCCACCGTGGGAAGGAGCCACATGCGTGATAGGCTACAACAACAACAACACAGACGTGTTAGGCAACAACAAAAACTACGCCACGGTTCCCGTCTGGGCTTTTCTTACCCGTTCTCGTCTAAGCATCTATATTTGGTGCCGGAAACCCACGTGCGCCCCTGTCCCTGTTCTACGCACGCCTGACCGGACTATACTCGCGCTTTGCGTTGCGGGCGGCGAGGAATCGACTGATCATGGATGTGAAGATCGGCGCGGGTGCAAGAACATCAGCCAGTTTCAACGCTATCCAGATGGATCGACTGAAAGACAAGTGATCTGCACGAAGGGCTCAGAGCACTAAAGTTATTAAGGAAGCCCGATCCTTGCTTGATTCTTCCAACGCCGACATCGCGAAACTCTCAGTTGTTCAAGATCGTCTGTCCGCGAGCAACGACAAGCTTTCGCAGATTAATGCCCAGCTTGAGGAATATATTACCAACGAACAGCTCGAAGAGGAGTATACTACCGCGGCGGAATATAGAGATCAAGTAATTAGCACGCTTTTTGAGCTTCGTAGCCGAATCGCCCAGATAGAAAGAGCAGAACGCATGCAATCCCAAGCTTCGAGCGCTGAAGGCATAGCCGTATCATCCACCAGACATGAGTCACCAGCCAGAGTTGTGGGACCCCGATTGCCACAGTGTTCAATCATTGCATTCTACCGGTGCTAACATATGGGGCAGAAACTTGGAGATTAACAAAGACGCTCGAGAACAAGTTAAGGACCGCACAAAGAGCGATGGAACGAAAAATCTTAGGAGTAACGTTAAGAGACAGAAATAGAGCGGTGTGGATCAGAGAACAAACGGGAATAGACGATATTCTAGTAGACATTAAGCGGAAGAAATGGAACTGGGCAGGCCATGTAATGCGTAGGATGGATAACCGGTGGACCATTAGGGTTACAAAATGGATACCAAGAGAAGGGAAGCGCAGTCGAGGACAGCAGAAAACCAGGTGGGATGATGAAGTTAGGAAATTCGCAGGCTCAAGTTGGAATACGCTAGCGCAAGACAGGGGTAATTGGAGAGAGAGAGAGAGAAACATTTATTTAGACCATCGAGTTGATCTTGAGGACGAGTGGGTGGTGTCCTCATTCCAGGACTCCACTGGCCATGGCTGCTCGACGTACTTGCTGGACGAGAGCTTCTTGTCCCACCAGGGTATCACCGGTCAGCTGTACCTCCCACCGCTCAAATGACGTGTTAGGCGTCTTTAAATGTTCAGGTTTGCCCCCGCACCCCCACGAGATGTGAAAGAGCGTAGGGCGTCTGTCGCCGCACCAGGGGCAGATGCCGCGATATGTTTGTGGGTATATTTTGCTGTATCTGTGTAGGTTTGGGAATGTGTTTGTTTGGATAAGTCTGAGGGCTGTTGCCTCTTCAGTGCTGAGCTTTTTGTGAGGGGGAAGATAAATCCTGCGGTTGAGTCGCTGGATCTCGAGTCGGTCGCAGTAATTTGATGGCAGGGGCACAAAGGTAAAGGGTGGGGATTGATCAGACGATTGGTTTTGCCCCGCTCGGTTAATTAGCACTCGAGCTAAGGCATTCGCCCTTTCGTTCCCCTCCAGTCCCGCGTGACCCGGCGTCCACATGATTTGATGGGATTATTGCAGCCCCGGGCCTAGAATCTGAGCCGCCAGCACCGGTGTTCGTCCGTTGGTAAAGTTGCGGCAGGCCTGTTGCGAGTCGGTAACGACATGAACTTCCCTGCCCACCCTGTCATGTTGCTTTATTACTAGCGCCGCGGCTATGGTCTCAGCCGCAGCTGGGGTCTCTGCCCTGACGGAGGCCGCGAGGGTTAAGGAGTTGTCTCTCCCGTTCACGACAGCTACCGCGAAGAGGCCCCCTGCAGGGCACGCCGCCACGTCCACGTACGTTACGTTTGGGTCACCCTTGAATTGTCGGCGCTGTCTGTCGACCCGCGCCTTGCGTCGTCCTTCGTGGAGGTCATGACTCATGTGCTTTGGTAATTGAGAGGGGTAATTGGAGATCGCAGGGAGAGGCCTTCGTCCTGCAGTGGACATAAATATAGGCTGATGATGATGAAGATGATGATGATGATGATGATGATGATGATGATGATGATTGCCACAGCTGCGTATCTCAACGTTCAAGGGGAGCCTCATGAGTGGACAGGCTTCTGGCAGCCATTTGAACAGACCATTCACCTCAACAACTATTTGACGCGTTCCACTAAATTTTACCTGAACCCAGAAGCCTTCTGTCCAGAAGCCTTCTGTCAGCTGCATGTTGGTACACGGATGTAGAAACTCATGGAAGTGACCACCTCCCAACATACGTTCAATTTAGCTGGTTCCGCCGATCAGCCTCACGATGCATACACCAAACAGACTGGACTTTATTTAAGGCATCTATCAAAACCAGATGTCAGTGCCCGCCTACACCATCCGAGGTTGAGGACATCATTTCTACTTCTCTGCGTGACACAACGAAACAAGTTAACCTACCAATGCGCAGATCAGCGATCGATTCACAATACGAGGCTCTTCGTGCAATCCGCCGCCGAGCAGAACGACGATACAGAAGAACAAAGTCTCCGTCAGACCTTTCAGCCAGTCGCCGAGCGCAACGACACGTTCTTAGACATCTCGACAAGCTTGACAGGCAGCGGTGGCGGACGTTCTGCGGCTCTCTGGACCCAAGACAACCATTATCTAAGATCTGGCGGGTAGTACGAAGTCTGCAGACGAGTCCACAACAAAGCCACCCATTCCGTGCCATGGCTCTACATCAAGGCCGGAGCGAACTGGAGGTGGCCAATGACTACTGTAAACTTGTGGTGGCTACCTCTAATACCGAAATTGAAGCTCTTACCACCATAGCGCCCCCGTCACCTGATGAGCGTCTCGAGGTGCCTTTTACGATGCAAGAACTTGACGCTGCAATTTCAGTCTCCCGACGCTCATCGGCTCCAGGTCCAGACGGAATCACGTACGCTGCACTCCGTCATCTTGGCACAGAAGCACGACAAATCCTGTTGTCCTATTATAACATCTCGTGGGAATCAGGAAATGTTCCTGCCAATTGGAAATGCAGCCGCATTATTGCACTGCTCAAACCAGGGAAATGCCCTAATGAACTTTCATCCTACAGGCCGATCGCCTTAGCCAGCTGCGTCGGCAAAGTAATGGAAAGGATGGTACTGTCTAGATTAGAGTGGTTCTTAGAAAGCAATGACTGCTTTCCCCAATTTATGCATGGATTCAGAAGAGGCCGATCTGCCATTGACGGTGTGGTCAACTTGATCTCCGATGTTGAACAAGAAAGAAGTCGACGCAGATTAGTCGGGGCAGTATTCCTTGACATTAAGGGCGCCTATGACAATGTTCTGCATTACGCGATCCTTGATGCGCTTGACGATTTAGGCATTGGTGGCCGACTATATAATTGGATCGTTAGTTATCTCAATGACCGTACCGTATATATGGCGACAAGCGATGGAGACACCGGTAACTATAATATTCAATGCGGTGTTCCCCAAGGAGGAGTTCTCAGTCCGATTCTCTTCAATGTGACATTGATTGGACTTGCGTCTGAGCTTCCCAACACAGTAAAGATTAGCGCGTACGCCGACGACATATGCATATGGGCATCTGGAGCTACGCGTCCGCAACTGCGTGCGCGTTTGCAACGTGCAGTGACTATTACAGCCACGTACTTACGACGTCAAGGCCTCACACTTTCAACTGAAAAATGTGCAGTGCTTGCCTTCACGCGCAAACAAATGACTAAATATCCGATAGTCGTTAAAGGAACATCGATACCTTACGTAACACACCACAAGTTCCTTGGTGTAACCATCGACCGTGAATTATCCTGGTCAAGGCACGTCACTGCACTGAAGTCAAAACTGAAGAGTTTTGTCCTTGTGCTTCGGGTGGTGGCAGGAGCAAGATGGGGCCCGTCGGATCAAATCGTCTCTTCTTCAATTGTACCAAGCCCTGTTCGTAGGCTATATAAGATACAGCATGCCGGTGCTCTCGAACATGAGACCCAGCTGTGTGCGGACGTTAGAGAGCATACAAGCTCAAGGTTTGCGCACGTGCTTGGGCCTACCACGCTGCACCTCAACGAATGGAACCATTGCGGAAGCTCGGGCTTGTCCCATCAACGTATATATGCTCTGCGAACCTCTTCGAGTGCACCTACGCTTGTTGACCCGACATAGGCAACATCCCCTATCAGCACTCCCTGCCACACACCCAAACTGCAGTTTTTCAAGAACTATATTGCGTCATGAGAACATTCTGCCGTTTAGATTCTCTTCCCCATGCATTCCTAGTGCACCTCCGTGGGTCCTACCTACACCGCTTGTTAAACTTCAAATCCCTGGGATTACGAGGAAGTCCTGTGTTTCATCCATTGGCCTTAAGCAACTTACCCTATCGCACATTTTCACAGCATACAGTGGTACTTCTCACGTGTATACCGATGGCTCTGTTACCCCATGTGCCTCCGCCGCAGCCTTTGTCATCCCGCAAATGTCCATCGCTCGACGGTTTAAATTAGACCACAAGTCCACTTCAACTGCTGCAGAACTTGTTGCTATCCGCGAGGCAATACGATTCCTTGCAAGAGAGCCTCCTCGCATATGGACTTTATTTTGCGACGCCAAACCCGCTCTTCAAGCCATTGAGTGCGTTATGAGACAAGGCCCTTATTATATTTTAGCTCTAGAAATAGCAGAGCTTCTCGACATTGCGACCAAATGCGGCCACCACGTCATATTTCAGTGGATACCTGCACACTGTGGCGTGATAGGAAATGAACAAGCAGACGCTGAAGCTAAAATAGCTGTAAATAATGCGCCAGAAGTAAGCATCGCGTTCTCACGAACAGACACGAATGCCCTGCTTCGGTGCGTTATGCGGAACGCTACACTTGAGTACTGGACCAATCCTGATCGACGACACAAGAGACTGCACAAATGGGACCCAGAAATGAAGTTCCGCATGCCTCATAAACTGAAGAGGAGCATAACAAGTCTGCTACACCGGATTCGTCTTGGTGTTGCACTCACGAGGCGTTATACACATATCATCGGCTGCAATGACACTGGTCCCAACTGCGATCACTGCCCAGTGCCAGAAACACTTGAGCACATATTTTGCTCATGCCCAGCGTACGCGCGAGAACGGCAGAGCCTCATTTCAACTATTCAGCGAGTGACTAAAAGAGCAATGTCTGACGAGATTGTCTTAGGTCCTTGGCCTGACGCCAACAGCGCAGCTGTGGTCATCGAAGCGACTATAGCCTTCCTTCAAGCCACTGGACTCCATGCACGGCTATAGTATGACCTCAACGGGATGGACATGTACATACGCACCTCCTAATCTTATCATCATCATTCATCGCTCTTTTTTATCCCCTCCCCCTTCCCCAGTGTAGAGTAGCAGGCCAGAGCAAACTAACGCTCAAGCCGACCTCTCTGCCTTTCTTCAATAAACCTCTCTCTCTCTCTACCTGAACAGTTTCCTGGCTGGTGATGCCACGGCAGCAATCGCTAGTTTTCCCACGTCCGAATCATGCTACGCAGAAAAGCTTCGGTGATAGAACAAGGATTATTCAGTACCATTTGACGGCACTGCGACACCTTCCGAACGTAAAATCGGCCAACGACATAACTGTCCTTCGAAGGTTATGAGACGCGACACAGCTAAACATCCACTGTCTGGGTGCACTTAACGTGCGATCTCTAACATTCTCAGCGATGCTCATCGACATCCTTCAACAGGCTCTACCTGACGACGTCATACTCAGTTTTATACGAGAAAACGAAGCCGCTGCTTTGAGGTCAAAGCCATCTGACACTCGCTCGCACAAGCCTCCGAGTCAGTTTCACCAGCAGTTATGTCAGACGCTGAACTTAGCGATCTGCTCCAGGTTATGCCACTGGAACTGGAAAGCAGAGAGCAATGCGCGTCACCATCTCAGCGACCTGCCATAGATGTGCGCAAGGACAGGCGACTTAGCAGCACCCATACGGCATCCGTTTTACACGCTACATCTGCTGTAAGATCGGAATGCTTCTTCTGTCACACTCATCAACATGGGACGCGCAGCTGCACCGCAGATATACCTCTTGCCGTCAAAAAAGAGCTGCCAACAAAAGACAACCGATGCTTCCGTTGCACGTCAAGAGGCCATCGAGCAAAAGATTGCCGAGTCAAGCTCACCTGCTGTTCTTGCCGTGGAAGACATGCGTCAAGTATGTGTGACTCCAACTACAAGAGGACAACGATGACTACGACGGCAACATCACCATCAGGAAGTAGCACAGTGTGTGTTGCCTCTACAGCTCTCTCCAACAGCGAAGATGCAACGACCACCAACCAACGCACTACGGACAACGCGGCGTATTTCCAGACATTCTTCACACAGATCGTAAACAACGACAAAAGCAGATACGTCCGTGGCATTATGGAGGGGGGTAGCCAAAAGTATTTTGTGCAAGAAGACGTGGCCCTAAAGCTCAACCTAAAGATGGTGAGAGAGACAACATTACCGCTAAACACCTTCAGAAGTACTTGCCCATCAGCATCGGAAAAGCGCAAAGTGGTAGAAGTGCCGCTTTGAAATCGTTATAGTAACGCCATTTTCAGCACAGAAG
The DNA here is from genome assembly GCF_013339745.2 of Dermacentor silvarum. Classification (NCBI taxonomy): domain Eukaryota; kingdom Metazoa; phylum Arthropoda; class Arachnida; order Ixodida; family Ixodidae; genus Dermacentor; species Dermacentor silvarum. Next base: position 70,812,084 of record NC_051154.1, on the reverse strand, counting down.
CTGTCGTCGCCCCTGCCATCTGCCATGATGTAGCTGTGCCGGCGGTGGATAACACATTTGTGCAAGCTTTGGGAACTCAGGGCAAGCTACTGGCGAACGATAACATAGTTTTTGAAGATACCTCAGACTCCGTGATTGGCTTACTAATAGGTTCTGACTACCTATGCCAAGTAGTCAAAGGTGAAGTCATCCGCTGCCCAGACGCTCCAGGCCTCGTCGCTATTGACACTGTACTCGGCTGGACAATCTAAGGACCAGTATGTCAAAAGGTTCTTTTGGACTACGGAACTCACCTAATGATAATCGTTTTACGAGTAGATGCTACAGAAGAAGAATCCACAGCAGAAATTATGCAGTCTTTCTGGAAGATAGAGTCTATGGGCATCACTGACTCGAGCAAATGTCCCTGTGATAATAGCCTCGTACAGTTTAAGGAGACGGTCAAAGAGTCTAGCGGCAGATACACGGTGGCGCTGCCATGGAACGAAGATCGGAAGCATTTTGGGGGGCACAACCACGATACAGCTGTCAATCGTCTTCAAAAGCTTGTCAAAAGACTTGCTCACCATACTGGTCTACTGGAAACGTATGACAGCACGATAAGGCAATACTTACAGTTGGGACACGCTAAGTTGTGCCCAAAGTGAGCTCTAGTGACAACAGAGTATATTACATGCCACATCGCGAGGTTATTCGAGAAGACTCTCTGACAACGAAGCAGCGAGTTGTGTTCGACGCGTCATCACATGCAAAGGGATACCTATCACTCAACGAATGTTAAGAAAAAGGGACGAACCTTAATCTGGATCTTCTTCAAGTTCTGCTTCGTTTACGGTGGTGTCCAATAGACATAAATGTCGACATCGAGAAGGCGTTCCCGCAGACAGAAGTACAGGAATCGGATCGTGATGCATTTCCTTTTCTGTGGTCTGAGAAAGTACCCTGTGGCGAAAACGACAACATTGTTGAATGGCGAATCACGCGCGTGCCGTTTGGATCGACATCAAGCCCCTTTCTTCCGATGGCAACAATACACCACCATTTGCACAACGTAGGCGAAAAAGACAACGCTCGCCGCAAATTTGAAGAAGAGTTTCTATGTTAACGATTTGCTGATAGGAGACAAAAGTTTTGACCAAGGCTTGGATGTGTACAACAGGTCGAAGTTAATTATGAGCAACGCCGGAATGAACCTTCGGAAGTGGAAGACGAATGACAGCCAACTGCAGGGCGTCTTTGAAGAAAACGAAGAGTGTCTAGAAGGATTTGACAGCAGCTCAACAGCAGTCCTATATGCGCTGGGACACCAAAGACGACTACTTGATATGCTCTACAAAGTCAATCATGGACTTCGGCCAAGGTAGACACCAAGCGCAAATTGTTAAGAACAGCGTCCAGGATATTCGACCTCCTTGGTTTTCTCTCAGCCTTCACCGTAACCTCCAAGCTGCTATTCCAAAGGTTATGGTCCTTGGAAATTCCATGGGTTGCTGAACTACTGAAGGAACCGGAAGTGGAAGTGACCTGGAAGTGCGCTGATGTTGCGCAGCGTAGGACGACCAAGGTTTCGCTATGCGTCAAGACTCACGTCACAGAAGAAGACACAGCTGACGAGTTGAGGACTCTACCCCTACAAGTGAAGGCTACGTGCAATTCCCGCATTTTGACCTATGCTAGCTTATTCACAAGTAGGAGAACCGCTATCAGTATGCCCAGCCCACTTTCTGATTGGCAATTCAATCCTCGCTAATCCTGACTCCAGCTTCTGTGACACCTTGTCCTGGCCACAGGCTACTCGAAAAGATGTTATACGGAAGCTCGAGCACCGTCAGAGGATCCAGAATCATCTCTGGGAAAGATGGAAAAAGGAGTATCTCCTGGAATTAAGATCTTTGCATCGATATCCGCAAAGCTCTAACCAAAGTCAAAATGTGAAAGTGGACGAAGTCATTTTAATCGAAGACGACAGAAAGAACCGATGTTTGTGGCCATTGGCTCAAGTACTACAAGTATATCCCGGCCGCGATGGATTGATGCGGGCTTGTTCCGTCAAAACGCAACAGAGAGAGAGAGAGAGAAAAACTTTATTGATTTCCGGCAGATTGCTGGGCTGGGTTCCCACCTAGGAGCCAGCGGAGAGACCGTGTCTCCCGGCAGCTTCCTCGGCCTGCTGGATAGCCCACAGTTGCTGGTCCAGGCCTGAACTGAGCATCGCAGTCCCCTAACGCGCCCGAAGGCCCTCATTGGAGGCGGCGACCCCAGTATTGCTGATTAATGCTGGACATGCCCATAGGATGTGATCTAGTGTGCCTCTGATGTTACAATACTGGCATAGATTGGTTGTATATAATTCGGGGTATATATGGCTCATGATTACAGGGTTCGGTATGTTCGTGTTTGTAGCTGCCGCCATTGAACGGACTGGGCCCGAATGAGCTTGGGGTGAGGCGGTGGATACTCCCGCTTTTGTATTCGATAATGTTGAGTAATGTCACAGAATTTAGTGAGCCGATCGTCCCATTCCCACACCACCGCGGAGGTGTCCGTTGGGGTGGCTGCTTCTTCGAACGCGGCTCGGAACGTGAGACCTCGAACCACGTTGTGCGCCACCTCGTTTGGACTGAACTCCGGTTGATCTAGAGGTGTGTGGGCTGGGATCCAGAGGATTTGTACGCATTTGTCTGCATCATAAGTTTTGCCTGTATTAAGGATCCGCAATGGCCCAGGGGAGATTCTGCCGTTGGCGTAGTTTCGCACGGCCGTTTGAGAGTCGCTGATGACCGATCAAAACTTTTATGTGGAGACCCGGGCCCGGCCCGGGCCCGGAATAATATACGTTACCTCCCGGCCGGCCCGCCACCCCTTTACCTTAAGCCCGAGCCCGGTCCGAGCCCGGCTCGAAACCGGCCCGAACACGGCCCGAGACCAAAAAATACATGTTTTTCAGAGTTGAGAAGCCCGAGAATAACTCGCAGAAAGCCCGAGCCCGGCCCGGGCCCGCGTCAAAAAACCCGAGCTCGGCCCGGGCCCGGGTCAAAAAGCACACGCCGTGCGCGAGCCCAGCCCGAGCCCGTGAAAAAACTGCTCTACCCGGCCTGGCCCGGCCCACGGGCCGGGCGGGGCCCGGGCTTTCGGGTAAGCCCGAGCCCGTGCAGTGCTCTAATACAAGGCATTGGTGTGAGCTATATCGCCAGCGCGATAGCCACTTCCTCCGCCGTTTCTACCTGTCTTGTGGCGATTGATGCGCTTGCTTTGCATTGGTGTGTGTGGTCTACGACCGCAGCTACGAAGCGGTGACGGTCCCGATAGCGCGCTGCATCGACAAAGACCGCTTCCTCATTGTGACCAAAAATATTAGTCATGGATTTGGCTCTACTGGCGCGTCTGCCCTCGTTGTGTTCGGGGTGCATGTTCTTGGGTATCGGTGGAACTGTGAGTTTAGTTCGGATATCGCGTGGTATGTCATGTTTGTCGCCGTGTTGGGTGTGGTAAGAGATGCCGAGATTCTCGAGTATCTGGCGGCCTGGCTTAGTCTTGGCCAATCTCTCGTATTGTGATATTTGTTGTGCCTCGATAAGCTCCTCGAGGGTATTGTGTAATCCCAGTTTAAGGAGGAGGTCTGTGCTGGCGTGTTGCGGAAATCCTAGTGCTTGTTTATGTATTCGCCTAATGAGGCTGTTGAGTTTTGCCTTTTCTGCGATGAACCATCGGTGATAGGCTGCCGCATACGTGATCTGGCTGAGTACGAATGATTGGATGAGGCGGAAGGACGCTAGCCTCTTTCATGCCTTTGTGTTTATTGGTGATGCGTTTAATAAGGCGCATCGTTTTCGATACTTTTGCGTCAATGTTGCGAACTGTCTCGCCCTTTGTGCCCTTATTCTCGATGATCAGTGCTAACACTTTCATTTTATCCACGGTTGGTATGATGCGACCGTCGCTTGTCGTGAGTGGTATATCGGCGTGTGTCTGTGCTTGGTGATGTTTGGGTGGTCGGCCCTTGAGTGTGGGGCGATATAGCAGTAGCTCGGATTTCTCCGCCGAACAGGATAGTCCTGTCCCTTGCAGATACCGTTCTACTGTGTCAATAGCCTCCTGTAATATTTGTTCTATGGATCCATCACTGCCCTCGCATACCCAGAGGGGGATGTCGTCGGCATAAACAGTGTGATGGAGTCCGGGGATTGTCTGTAGTTGTGACGGAAGGCCTAGGAGGGCGAGGTTAAACAGCATCGGAGAGATCACGGAACCCTGCGGGGTGCCCACGCTTCCCATGGTTATCTCGGACGATGTGAGCGCTCCTACGGTGATGGTGGCTGTCCTGTCCGTTAGAAAGGCTCTGATATAATTGTACATGCGAAGGCCCAAGTTTAGGGTGTTGATCTGATTTAGGATGGTGCTGTGTGTGACGTTATCAAAGGCCTTCTTAAGATCTAGGCCGAGAATGGCCTTAGTGGAGCGTCCTGTGCAGTCTATGATGTGGTGTTTCAGCTGCAGCATGACATCCTGGGTCGAGAGATGTCTGCGGAAGCCGATCATGGTGTGTGGAAATAGGTCATTGTCCTCTAGGTAATTTGTTAGTCTATCCAGGAACATGTGCTCCATCAATTTGCCCATGCACGACGTTAAGGAAATGGGCCTAAGATTGTTAGTATTTAGTGGTTTGCCTGGTTTAGGAATGAGGATCACCTGGGCCTTTTTTCCACTGCGGGGGCAAGCTGCCGGTGGTCCAGCATTGGTTAATGTATTCTGTGAGTTGCGTGATTGACTCGTCGTCAAGATTACGTAGTGTCTTGTAGGTAATGGTGTCGGGACCTGGGGCAGATTTGGAGTTAAGTTTGTGCAGGGCGGCGCGGATGTCCGCCTCGGTGAATTCCTCGTCTAGGGTGGCGTTGGCCTGGCCTGCGTAGTCTGGGTGCTGCTGAGGAGGAACCCGAGAGATGTATTTGAGCTCTACCTCCCTAAAGAATTCCTCCTTTGTGCCCTTGTACGCGTGTATGAGTTTGTTGATGGTTTGTCGGTGGGCAGATTTGTTGTCTTCTGGATCGAGTAGGAATCTGAGAAAACGCCACGTTTTACCTAAACTTAATTACCCGGCCATTGCATTGCAGGTTTCGTCCCAATGTTGTCAGCATAGCTGTGTTGCATACATCTCTATCTCCTTATTGAGGAGCGCTATGCGTTTTTTGAGGTTTCCGTTGTGTTTCTGTGTCTCCCACCTCTTTTTGAGCGACTGTTTTGCCTCCCACATGTGGAGGAGCCGGCTATCGATCTCTTCGATCTCTTCGAGGTGTGCCTCAGGAGGTACAATGTGTGTGGCGTTGTTAACATCCTGTTTAAGGGTGTCAGTCCAGTGTTCTATGTCCTCGATGGGTTGTACCTGGTTCTCGCGTGATTTGCGGAACTTAGTCCAATCCACTAGCTTGAGCTGTTTTCCCATGGGTTTACGTGGGCCGCCCTGAACGCAAGACGGCAAAATACTTAAAAAGCCCGTTGTCCTGCATCACCTGGAGATGCCCACTGCTTCTTGGGTGGGGCAGAATGTAGGAAAAGAAGTTAATTCAACGTCGCCATCCAGTGTAGGCAAAGAAAAGAAAGACGTTTGGAATACGTAGGTGCTACGCCATGGCTCCGGTCTGAGTTTTTCTTACACGTTGCCGTCTAGGCATCTATACATGTGAAATGGCAATGCGAAGGTCACATTTGCGGAAACCGTAGCTCCAAAAAACTCAGTATAAAATTGCACCATATAAACAGGCTTTAGAAGCATCATGCCGAACGTACATCACTGCATGCATTTTTCGTCAGGTA